>NW_016164094.1:0-10648 GCF_001687245.7 Rhagoletis zephyria | reverse complement strand
AAGATCAGGTGGAGAAGGACTTGGCTTCACTTGGCGTTTCCAATTGGCGTCAGTTGGCACAGAGGAGAAACGACTGGCGTGCTTTGCTGAACTCGGCCAAAATCGCTTAGGCGGTTACAGCGCCAAAAAAGAAGAAGAAGAAGAAAGGTGAAAAGGTGCCAAGTCCATATTTTTTCAAAATTTAGCTTTAGATGCAGAATGATAGATAATGCGAAACTAGATCGATTTTTCATCTCCCCTGAATAGTTAAAAAAAAAATGGACTTGGCACCTTTTCACCTAAAGGTGACGATATGCTTTTGTTTGGCCTAAAACCAAGGGCCTTCGTACTTATACTACATATATATATATATACACTTGTAGATTCCTAGAAGTTCATTAAAAATGCGAACTCTAAATTGTGAAGTGATGTTATCATTTTCCTATCTGACATCACAGATATGCATTTGAAGTAAAACTGTGGCAAATATTTTTTTTTATTTGTCTGGCAACTATATACCAAGTAAAACACTGTTGTCATTGGTGGAATACTTGACATTGACATTGAAATTAAATTACAATAACACTGCGAAAAGCTCAGCCTCCTGTCCTGACACATGTGCATAAATGTGTGCATGTAGATACTTATGTACATATGTACAGCAACATACCCAGTATATTTAGAGGCTGCCATCTTTTGAAAAGTAGAATCCTTTCCTAATTGTGATACCAGTTAGATTTTATTAATCAAATTATATATAGTTAGTAGTTGGGCAATATACATACTTCGTGCAATGAAATACGCACTCTTTGTGCGAAATGCAAAAATTACTCATACGCCAGCGCATACGCTTTCCGCAGAATTCTTCTATGAACTTTGTATAGAATAAAGTAGAAGAGTTGTTGAGTCGTCTGATAATTTGAGGTGCATAAATGCTGAAATATATTGAGTTAAGTATTGGAGAGTGCTGTTGCAACTGATACAAATGTATTTAAATTTTCCCGGCATAATAAAATTTGTGGTTTTCATATTTCTACGAAAATTGAGAGTGATAGTAATGGTTTTGGAATTCAATACAACAAAATGAAAAGTTTTAAGTTATGGGATCTAAAAGCTAAAGTAATCGATAAACCAAAGCAAACCAAAGCTATTGAAAGGGTAAGGAAATGTTTAAAACTGGTATATTTTTTATCAGGGAAAAAAAAATTTAAATATGTACATTAAGCACATGACTTTTTTTTAATTAAATATATTTATGAGGACAAGATGAGGAGGTTTGATGAAAAACCAACAAAAATAACGTTTTTGTCATAATTTAGTAAAAAAGTAGGACACCGCGAGAAAAAAAGTTGTACTAAAAAATAAACCATGTAGATACATTAGGTTGGTAAAAAAAAAGTAAAGTCGGAATTTTAAAGCTTTCGCACCCTAGGATTTTTCTATACCGAAAAAATTATACCCCTGCTTTTTAATTATGAAATCAAAAATAAATTCATTATTTTGGTAGAATTGGTTTAGAATTTTCGAAAATCAATATTTTTCGATTGGAAAACTTTGTTCCCTGCCAATAATAATACTCAATTGTTTATTTGACCAAATATGAAAATTCCATAAGAAAACATACTATATGCATGCATGTATTTAAATATATGGAAAATTCCAAGCCAACGGAATTAAAAATTTTTAGAATTAAATTTCTGATCGTGGACTTAATTTGTATATATGATTTGTATGATTTATGAAAGCTTGTGGATCGTACAGAATTAACAGTATTTTTCTAGATAGAGAATATATCTTTTATATGAGGGAAGATATATATGCATTAATTGGAGATAAATCCAACAAATTGGTTTATGCAAAAAATCGACCTAATTTTTTTTTTTAGTTGTGCCCCCTTTGAAGATGGTGCGCGATATATAGCTACCATGTACGCTCTGAATAGGGTTTTCACCAGGTATCAATTAAACTAATTATAAAAGTTTCTAACGAAAAATATCCATAGATATTATTTGAGTATTTTACTATACAAAAAAAAAAACATCAGTAGGGTTGCCACCAACAAAAAATGTAGACTTAACCTAATAAGTTAAGCTAGGATATAAATAATTACGGAAAATTTATTTAAAAACACTGGCCCAAGTAAAAAGTAAGCAAGTTAAAGTAAATAAATTGAGAAGGGTTGTCACCGAAAAAAAAAAATATATTTCTATAACGCTTTTAGTTGAACTGTGGCAACGTTTGTCGGTTTGTGCATAATGGCTTATTCCACTGGGTTTATTTCAGGGATACGCCCATCTACCTACACAACAAATCCATATTTCGTATGCATATATGTTTTTCACACTCAAGTACAGTGGTCTCTCGATGCACCGAATACATTTTTTTTGTGAAAATATGTTCGTGGAATTTTTTTTTGTGCAGAACGTCCCTATACTGGAAATAGAGCAACCATCTAAAGATACCAGGTCCTCTACTGGTGACTCTTAACGGTATGAGCACTTTAGCTGATGGCCCATGGAATGTTCATTCGCCCCAAACCCCATTCATGGATATTATTATAGTCATATAACCTAGCCTCATTTTAACTCATCTGATGTAAAAGTAAATATTATCTCATTTAAACGTATCGCAATTAATCAAGTTATTACTGTACTTTAGAGTAATCAGAATGGAGAGACTTACTTTTTTTTATATTGAGTCGTTGCATTTGGTGGTGGTATTTTCGATGCAACTAGGCAACTAAAATGGCCGCTGAAACTATTTCCAGAAAGTTTTTTTCGTTTTATTTTTTTGATGCGACAGGGATGAGGGTGTGCTTTTAGTAGGCATTGCCAATGCCATTGCCATTTTGTGTTTGCCATTGCCAATGTCGGACCGTGACCTTGAAGAATTGCAAGCGATTGGTTCCTTACCATGCCCACGAGTTTGCTGTTCGGCTAGGCCTGCATACATATATGTAAGTACAAACTCACATACAGACATCAATACGTACTTGTGCTACCCACTTTCACTGTCAAGGCAAAAGCAACACAGGCTGATGGCTGAAGAGGATATATTAATTTGTGTATATGTATGTATTTATTTGCACTCACATTGCCACATACATATACATATAAATAAGTAGGTTTAGTAGATATGCATTCCAGCTGATTCCTTATTGAAGTTGACGGGGCTAAACTGAATTTTGATGCGGGGCAGCGAATGAAGGTTACTGTCGTTCATCACCAGCAGCAACCTATATTGTATGGCATGGTGCATGTGTGTATGTGTTCAAGGACTAATATTGGTCAGTAGCGGCGAAAACGTTTGCGCTCTTGTTGAGCCTTTTCTGCTGTACATTCAGCTACAGCTACAAATATACACATACGCATAGTACATACATATTTTAATATAGTAGACATATATGCCAAAATTGCATTAACGAGTGAAACTAGTATGTTTTCTATTCGTTCCATTTCCGCACTATTCGTCTACGTCGGCACTGTCATACGCACTGACATACCTGATTTTTGGTTGGTTGGAGCTTTGAAGCCTTCGCATTCGTGCTAAATTGCGCCAAAAAGGATAATGCAATGCAAAAACAATGCGCTATGACGAGCAGCCACGAATTGCACATCGGCTGCGACACGATGTCGAGCGAATTACAAGGACCGAACGTATTCAACATGCAACTATGCAATCGCCCACCTCCACAAACTCATGAACTTGCAACACGAAGGAGCTGCGACAATTTTTGAACGACAATTGTGAAGTTGCTGCAAATTTTAGCTGCAGTTCACATCCAAACGTGAAACGAAATTCCGTTTCAATAGAAATTTAGCGCATCAGCAAATGTTGAGGAAAAGTGTATAAATAGAGGTGGAGCAATCAGCAAGTACTATATAATTAGTTGCAATATTTATAGTGAATGCCAGTAACAGTATAACTTGCTTGCATACATACATACTAGCACACATACATGTGAATTGTGAATATAAATATATGTACTCAAAAACAATTGAAAACCTAATATTTAGTTGACAAACGTGTCAAGTGCTAAAAAGTGATTTTCAAAATATTTTGCTTGACCCAGGTACAGTTCAGGCAGAATTATCATCAAAACTTAATAAATACTTGGATAAGCAAAACAAAAAAACACAGTGAAATTGAAATTACTAACAGAGGTGATTTATAGTGAATTGGCAGCATTAATAAATTATGGTGCAAGTTCGTAAATAAAATGGTAAAATTTAGAATAAGTTTTTTTCTTTAATTAATAAAATTATCTCCAAATTACAAAAATATGTACATACGTACGTACTTGAATACATATACATAAGTACATATATACAGAATATGCAGATATATCTATAAATATATTTTTTCAAATGAAAATTAATTTTTTAAATCTCTAAACTGCTGATAAGGATAATAGAAATAATTAAAAAAAAAAACAAGAAAAAAAAAATTGCGGGCTTACACATTTGCTAGTTTTTGGCCGAGCTTCTCCTCTGATTTGTGGTGTGCGCCTACATGTTGTCACACAAAGGGGAGGGACCTACAGTTTTACGCCGCCTCCGAACGGCAAATGGATTTTTAAGGAGAAGTTTTTTTTCGTGGCAAAAATACACTCGGAATTTTGCTATTAGAAAAACTTTCAACCAGGATTACAATGCGACGTAGCGAGTGGTAGTGGAATAACTGCTTTTTTATAAAAAAAAAAGAAAAATGGCAGACTGACATATTATTTGTAAAATTTTCTAAGAAAAACACTAATCCGGTTGACCATATAATATATAATGTAAATATATTTATACACATACACTAGGCGACACATGAAAGTGTACATCTTGTTCTAATTAGAGATGCCGTTTTTAAATCGATTAAATCGAAGAACGATTAATCGACCTCTTCCGATTCGACTTTTTGTCGATATTTTAGTTCCGATTCGATCCGTGAATCGATCAAAAAAAAAAATCGAGAATCGATATTTGATATTTTTTGTTCAATTGATGCATATAACATTGCATTAGAACATCTAGAAAATCTTAATCAAATTTGAATTGGCGCCTGGTACAAAAAAATGAAGGGGGCTTGGATATTGCATCTAGCTGTATATTGGGGTATTTGCGCTAGCTTATTTAACAAAAAAATAGCTAAATCGCAAATTGGAGCAAAATGGTATTGAAAAAAATGAAAACATTTCAAAGCATATAAGTGAGCGGCAGTATAATAATTTTTTCTAGAAAAATTTCGTTAATGCAGGGAAGTGCAAGTTTAAAGTGGCTGCAAAATATCATTGATTTATGGGATTTTTATTTTTTTTGGTATTCGGCTTTTATTTATATGAAAATTTTGTTTTATTATTTTTGCTATTTTTTGGCCTAATAACAAATTGGTAAATATGAAAACAAAAAAAAAACCAAAAAAATCTATATTGCGAAAAAATCTGTATACGTAAGCTTTATTGGGCTAGTGTATTAATGTATAATGCATGTTTTAAAATAGCGGTTAATTTTGAAATTAAACCAAATTTTTTCTCATTTGTTAAAAGAAATTAGGAAAAGAAATTTACCATTTTCTTAAAAATTTGTCTCATTATATAAAATTTACAATATTAAAAAAATTTACAAATTTACTATATTCTAAAAAATTTGTTTATTTTAAGCAGGAACACTTGCATATGCATAAACTCAAACTTCTCGAGTATAATATGTATGCACTTATTTAGAATATCAACCTCAAATAAAACCAAAGAGCAAAGAACAAATAAAGTGGTGCCGCATGAAAACTTCAAATTTTCAACCAATTTTTAGGGGTCGCGCTTTCCGATAATGATTGCTCAACACGTCAACTGAAGCCAGATGGGAAAATATTCTGTTTTTGTGTTCTCTTTTTTAACTGTTTGACAGTTCGCCACCTATGTACCACACCAAAAAAATTAACGGGAAAAAAATTTTCACATACTTGTATTTATTTTAAAGAACTACAAAATCGAAAATCTGGCAAGCCTAATTCTCTCACCGCTCTCAATTTACGTAAGACCGTAAGGTAATCTAAATTTTTACAGACCGCTAACACACTTTTTCGTACAGCCAAATATTAAGTTAAGCTATGTTACGAAAATTAAGTCTAGACTACCTTAGATTTTACAGATTTAAAGCTCAGTTATCTAGACTTAACTTAATTTAACTTACCGTAAGAAATCATCAACGATTACTCAACACGTTTAAGCCAGAAGCGGAAATATTTTGTTTTTGTATTTTCTTTTTCAGCTCTTTGGCAGCTTGCCGCCTAAAATGCCACATCAAAAAAATTCCTGCAAACAAATATGTTTGCAGCCATTTATTTTTGAGAATTACAAAAACGAAAATCTGGCAAGCCTAATTCTCTCACCGCTCTCAATTTCCGTAAGGCCGTAACTTAAGAATCTAAAACCTACAGGTTCTTAAGTTTCTTACGGTAAGTTAAGTTTTAACTAACTGCCAACACAGTTTCTCATATAACAGGTTGGCCAAAATATTGAATTAAGTTAAGTTACGGAAATTAAGTCTAGACTAACTGAACTTTTACAATGCACCTACTAATGTGTACGTTTTTAAATCTTCAGCGGAATTCAGGGGCCAGCTGCTATTAACGGAATGGGAGCAATGAAATTCTTCCAGATGGATGCCTTAAATCCTCACTTTTAGTACCAATAATGCTCGCTTTCCTCGAAGCGCTGCCTTTTGAACTAGCGTCTCGCGTGCTTCACCTTCATACTATTAGGATACTTTGGATCGACTGCAGCTAACCTGACCTGACAGGACTTGCCAAAACCTCCCTATCTTTCGCCGAGCTCACGGACACCTAATCGCTAATCGCTTTTTTCCTTGGTACTCTAGCGGGAGTTTTCCTCTCTTCTTTTTCTCCTGCTTGTTTATAATTATATTGTTGTTGGTCACCCTTGCCGTACGATCACTGGCACGACGAGGCGAACTCAGTGGTCAAAAAATTTGTATGAGGAAGTATGTCAGAAATTGTCCCCATGAAACTTGAGGCGTTTTCCTCGAAGTGCTGGACACTCGCAAAGGAAGTGCTGGACCGATTCTAAGTCCCCCTCATCCCTGCAGCTTCTACAGAAATCCAAACCTGGCAGCCATGTGGCCAATGGTCCAGTGTCCCGTTAGTATTCCTGTGAGAGGTTTGACTTTGAAAGCCTTAATAGACTCCTCGTTCCTCGTTCATCGAGCCGTGGCCAGAGCGATCGCGATACCCTGCAGGTGTCCAGATTTTCCCACGTACTGTTGGTAGCTGCCCTAGTTAGTCTCTCGACTTCTGAAGACGAAATCTCAGGTGTGGTTTCACGATTTGGATCGCTTCCCCGAGCCCCATCTCAGATCCCTTCCTAGCAAGCACATTCGTCCGCTTCTTCATTTCCCAGTAAATTAATTATGTGTTGCTGTACAGCTTGTAGGGATCTTTGGCATTCTTTAACGCATATCGAGCTAGTCGTTGCCGACCCTAAGGATTTGATAGCCGCCTGCCTATCAACAACTAAGGCAAGTTTAGATGGAGCTAAGTCAATCATGCCCACCAACCTTGCCGCCATATGGATTGCATATATCTCAACCTGAAAAACACTGCAGTGATCTGGGAGTCTGTAGGACTCTCTCAGAGATAACTCCTCAGAGAAGACACCACATCCTGTTCCGATATCCATTTTGGAGCCGTCCGTGAAGATGGGTATTTCGTCATCGCTGAGAGCAATATTAAACTTCCAGTCACTTCCGTCAGGAAAATGGATCTCGAAGTTTCGATTGAAGTCAATTTCTGTGACCTGATAGTCACAGTTGCTGTACTCCAGCCTCACTCTCCCGAGGATTGTGGCGTGACCTTTGCAAGTTGTTCGCAGCCTGTTAGACGCACTGAGCCGTAGAGCGCTTTTTGCTGCGATAATTTTAACATATAAGTCTATGGGTGGAATATCCAGCAGGATCTCTAGCTATGCCTGGGGCGTTGAATAAATCGCCCCTGTTGTGCATAGGCCTGCTTGTCGTTGCACCTTTTGCATATGTACATTAGGGTGCTGCTTGAATATATGAGAATCTAGACTTTGTATGGCATACCGCTTTATTGTGCTTTATGTACAAAATAAGGAATTCTACGAAAATTTAAAAATTTTAAAACCACTTTTATGGGTCGCTTCTAAGGTTTTAAAAATTTATATTTGATAAATTTGACATATTCTGCCTTATCAGAATTTCATTTATCCCCGAACCGGTTTACTTTTCACTTTTGGTTTCCATGTATTTACTATGGGTGGAATAAGAATTTTCGGGTGAATTTTTTTCGGGCGAAACTCAGGATCTGCCTTAGATTATTAAAACCATTCATATCACTATAGGTATGAAATTTAAAATTAATTTAAAGGTGTTCTGGAGATTTGCCCATATGTACCTACATTAGGGTGCCCATCGAAAATGTTTTTTTTCAAGACCCCACACCCTAATTTGATTAGTTTTTATGAGAAATATTATTGATTATTTTTATAGATTTTTTAAATGAAAAAAATCCATATTTCTCTTATTTTTTTTAATTTTGACCACCGATTGTCTAAAATTAAATTTATTTTCAAACAAACTGTTACCTCATTTATTGAAATCGCATAAAAATTGCCGAAGTTAGGCAACTTTTCTTAAATATGGTCGGTGAATGTATTAGTGTTCAGGGGCCGTATATATACGTGACATTACAGGTACGTATTTGTATATAATATGTCGAAAGTATTTACCTAGATATTTAGGTACATACATCCATACACACACATGACCATATGTAAAATTGTTGCCATGAAAGTCATAGATTTGCACCCCAAATAGGAAACGAGTTAAACCCCACTGAATTTACTAAATCAACAATTTGCGCTGATTATTTTAGAACGAACAAACATAAGAATGTATGTACATATACAATATACATTAGGGTCGTCCAAAAACACATATGAACAAGTAAAGTTGGAATTTTTATGCTCTCACACCCTAGGATTGTTCTATACCGAAAAAAATATACCCCTATCTTTTACTTTAAAACCAAAAAATATTTAGAGGTCGCTCAAAGCGCCCAAAGTTTTCCATGTAATTTGTATGGGGGAAAAACCACTTTTCGTAGAAATGGTATAGAATTCTTAAAAATCAATATTTTTCTATGGGATAACTCTGTTTCTCTGCAGCAGATTCACAATAATAATACTCAATCGTTTATTTAACCATTTTTTCATCGCAACTAATATATATAACCAACGAAAACCCTGAAAAATTCAATGGGGGACCAATAAAAAACGTTATTATTAAAATATTATTATATATATTATTGAAAGTCTGCCGAAGATGACCAGAGTTTTCCGATCGAAAAATATTGATTTTCAAGAGTTCCATACCAATTACACGAAAAGTGGTTTTTCCCCATATAAAAATACATGGTAAACTTTGAGCGCTTTGAGCGACCTCTAAATATTTTTTGATTTCAAAATAAAAAAATATGGGCTTACTTTTTTCGATATAGAACAATCCTAGGGGGTGAGAGCATTACAATTCCCACTATACTGTTTTTGGACCACCCTAATATACAAATATGTGTACATAATATGTATACATTCATAGGCATATATGTACATATACATTAACATATACATATATACATATATATGTATTTGTACGTAAACATGTAGTATTCGTATCTATTCAAACATATATACATATGTATGTACATATGTATATATAGTACATTCACAGATAATGGCAAGCAAATGCAAACAGAGGAAGTAGACAGTAGAACGGCATTCATAATAGCGGCACCAGCAAAAAAGTAAAAAAAAACTAAAAAAATTTACCGCAAAACGGAAACTGCAACAAATACAACGATGACAAAAGGGCCAGTGCCAATGACAGTTATAGCGAAAGAGTAATGAAAAACAATCACTTCCTCTACATTACTTAATTTTGCGTTGAGTAATTTTTTTTATAAAATCTACATACATACTTATATACATACATATGTACATGCTCTGTATACAATTATGTACCTCTTTTATTGTTTTATTACAACTGCAGTAGCTCCAACGAATAATCGGACAAGCTTTATATCCCCCGGATCGGTNGTTGCTAATACTAGCCAAATATAGTCGATTTCAGTTTAACCTGCTGTCTGTTAAAGTGTGGGCAGTTTTTGATAAACTAAATCGGGGGTGTGCTTGGGGTCGTTCTATTGATTGAATGCAAGATTATTTAAAATTCCCAATTTGTCCGCACTTTCGTTGACATTTTCCTTCACAACCTCAAGAAAGGCTGAATGGATATTTCCCTTTGTTTGTTTAATGTTTATTATTTTTTTTATGAAACTATAGCCCGTTATCTAATAATAACCATGTAAGCCATAATTTCCAACTTCGTACAAAAATTAGAAAAGACTGGACAAAGCTTCGTCAAAATTTTGAGCTTTTCAATTAGATTTTTTTTTGAAAGTCTGATTATGCAGTTTTGTAGCCCATTCAATTTTAGTATAATAAAGTGCCAATTTTAAGTAGCTACGACTTACCATTGATTTTTGAAATTTTTTTTTTGTGGGAGGTGTCGCTCATTTTCTCGATGCAAAAAAAAAGGCGAACCTACATAACGGGTGATTTTTTTGAGGTTAGGATTTTCATGCATTA
>NW_016164092.1:30236-33345 GCF_001687245.7 Rhagoletis zephyria | reverse complement strand
AGCTCTCCTACCATGAAATAAATAATTAATAAATGGGTTTGAAACCTACTTTTTTTATTTAAAGTGTCGTTTTTNTTTTCCGATCCCGGAATTTTCGGGATGGCGTTGTCACAATATTCATTACTTTTCAACAACTTGAATCGAACAAATTGCTTCTATATTGTTTGAGAAGCTCTCCTACCATGAAATAAATAATTAATAAATGGGTTTGAAACCTACTTTTTTTATTTAAAGTGTCGTTTTTATTTTTTTTCTCTGACCGCAGGATTTATTTTGAAGGACTTTGTAATTTCAAAGATATGATTAATTCCAAAAATTGTTAAAAAAATTCAATGCAATGTAGAATAAAAATATGGGTAGCAAATGCAAAAGGAAATTTATTTCGAATTTAAAAAATTTTAATTTGTTGGATTCACAAGGACGAATAGGTAATTTTTAAGCTGAAAAAGTTAGAAGAACGAAACTCGAGGATGCTGTCGAGTTTATATAAGCCCCTAACAAATAATTTTTTCAAAAACAAATATTGCGAAATTTCAAGGATACAATTTTAAAATGACATTTTCAATATTTACCAGCCCTTCTGCACCAGTAACTTGAATATGTATAAATTCTACAGGATTTTCTCATTAATTTTATACCCATACTTCTTCTCTAAACACATTTCTCTGAATTTTTAAAATTATTTTTAAATTACTGACGTCAGAGTGAAAAACTAAAAACGCAATTTTATTATGTTTAGCCCATGGTTTCGCGAATGTATTGATATTTGTGTTTAAAATTTACTATCGCGCGGTGGTGTTTGTATAATGAGCTAGACATTTATAAAAAAAAGTATTAATTGTTAAATAAAAAAAAGCAATATAGCCAATACTGGTGAAGAAAAGGAGTTTCTATTATTGCCATCAGTGAAAATTACAAATCCCGAAAATCCCGGGGTTACTTGTCAAGAATCCCGGGATTTTCGAGACCTTAAAAGTCCGGGATCCCGGGGTTAACATTCCTAATGAGGACATAAGAAAGCTAAGCACCAGTTACTCAGCACGCTTAATGAAACATCCAAATCGAGATGTGCAAGAAGACTAAAAAGAAAGGATGTTTCCTATATTATAAAATGATTCGCAATATGATAAATTTTGATATCCGCAATATATCAATTTCGGCTCTGGGCCTTTCAGACCGACTACCCAACACGAAATCCAGTGTCTGTGCGGCTCGGAAAGTTGACCTTTCCGACCGAACAGAGCCTACTGTATTGTAACTACTTAAATATGGAGAAGCGAAGGCGCGGCGTGGAAACTAGTCCTTTCCACCCGCCCAGGCAGTGCGGCTCTGGAACTCGTCCTTTCAGACCGCCTGCCCAGCATAATATTCAGCGATACTACTGCTCAGAATCTTGTCCATTCCGACAGCCGCAACAACTGCAATAAATATATGGGGCGTTCCATACCAAAATGGACGGGGTTCACACTTCATGTGTTTGATTTGTTTAAATTTTTAGGGTTGATGGATAAACATAAATAATAAATAAATATGAAATTTGAGCTTGATAAAAATCGATTTAATAGTTTTCCAAATATCTCGAGAACGGGGCAGGGAAAAAATTAAAAAAAAAAATTACGCATACACACATCAAAATTCCCTATGAAAAGAAATATTTTTAAAATTTGTTTTCTTAAAAAAATTTTCACATACAAATTTAAAAAAAAAAGTTTTGACAATAAGCCATCTCAAAAAAATTTAAATTTTCTTCGAAAACGGTTTTGTGCATTTTCTTCCATAAGAAAGAAGTGCAGAAAGCCGTCAGCATAAAAAATTTAAAAAATCAGCGCAATTTTGCAGTAGCTTAAAACTTGCACTTTATTATACTAATTTAATGGGCTTCAAGACTGCATACTCAAAAAAATTCTAAAAAATTTCCAAAATGTTTAAATTTGTGATATACTCATTTCACTGAAATTCGGTGTAAAAAAAAAATTAATAACTCAAATTATTCNAGTCCTTTCCACCCGCCCAGGCAGTGCGGCTCTGGAACTCGTCCTTTCATTTTAAAAAATCAGCGCAATTTTGCAGTAGCTTAAAACTTGCACTTTATTATACTTAAATTTAATGGGCTTCAAGACTGCATACTCAAAAAAATTCTAAAAAATTTCCAAAATGTTTAAATTTGTGATATACTCATTTCACTCAAATTCGGTGTAAAAAAAAAATTAATAACTCAAATTATTCTAGAGTGCACCATATAATACTATACGTAAATATTACGTAATACCCAGAGCTACCAATGCGATTTAAAAAAATTTTTTTTCCACTATTTTCANTGCTAAGTACGCCTTGTAAATTATCGTTTTTTTTTTTCCACTATTTTCATTTTTGTTATGCCAACACAAGTTGGCATTGTTGGTTTTTGCTAAAAAGCAAACGATAATTTACAAGGCGTACTTAGCACGGTGCATAGGCAACTGGCTGAGTCAGTGGGATCGTCGGTTCGAAGCCTACTGAAAGAAGTCTGATGAGGAAATGTGGTGATTTCCGAAATAGCTATCACTTCTACCATTTTTTCAAATTATTGTTGCTTTTCCACAATAAATTTTCATTAAAAAAGGGCCTCGAGCTCAATAAAAATTGTTGAATATAATTGTTATAAGGCCAAAAAATAACAAAAACAAATAACTTAAGGACGAGCACACCTAAAAGTTAAACATTCTAAAAATAGAATTATTAGCAAAAACCAACAATACCAACAACCACATGATCAAGTGAATTGCAGCGGAATAGCTGCGCTTGATTGTGTTGGCATAACAAAAATGAAAATAGTGGAAAAAAGCAAACGATAATTTACAAGGCGTACTTAGCACGGTGCATAGGCAACTGGCTGAGTCAGTGGGATCGTCGGTTCGAATCCTACTGAAAGAAGTCTGATGAGGAAATGTGGTGATTTCCGAAATAGCTATCACTTCTATCATTTTTTCAAATTATTGTTACTTTTTCACAATAAATTTTCTTTAAAAAATGGCCTCGAGCTCAATAAAAATTGTTGAATAGAAAACATAATTTTAAGAATATTTCTTTTCATAGAGAATTTTGATGTGTGTATGTGTAATTTTTTTTT
>NW_016164092.1:24539-30092 GCF_001687245.7 Rhagoletis zephyria | reverse complement strand
ATTTACAAGGCGTACTTAGCACGGTGCATAGGCAACTGGCTGAGTCAGTGGGATCGTCGGTTCGAAGCCTACTGAAAGAAGTCTGATGAGGAAATGTGGTGATTTCCGAAATAGCTATCACTTCTATCATTTTTTCAAATTATTGTTGCTTTTCCAAAATAAATTTTCTTTAAAAAATGGCCTCAATAAAAATTGTTGAATAGAAAATATAATTTTAAGAATATTTCTTTTCATAGAGAATTTTGATGTGTGTATGTGTAATTTTTTTTTTAATATTTTCCCCGCCCCGTTCTCGAGATAATTGGATAATACTATACTATACTATATGTTGCGCAATACTCA
Organism: Rhagoletis zephyria; assembly: GCF_001687245.7. Taxonomy (NCBI): domain Eukaryota; kingdom Metazoa; phylum Arthropoda; class Insecta; order Diptera; family Tephritidae; genus Rhagoletis; species Rhagoletis zephyria. The sequence goes on along the minus strand of NW_016164092.1, from coordinate 29,750 downwards.
GAGCTACCATTGTGATTTTTTTTTAAATGTTTTTTTGAGATGGCGTATTTTCAAAAACTATTTTTTTTTATCAAAACATTTGTATGCGAAAAATTTTTGAAGAAAAAAAATTTCAAGAATATTTCTTTTCATTGAGAATGTTGATGTCTGCATGTGTGATTTTTTTTTNCTCAATAAAAATTGTTGAATAGAAAATATAATTTTAAGAATATTTCTTTTCATAGAGAATTTTGATGTGTGTATGTGTAATTTTTTTTAATATTTTTCCCGCCCCCTTCTCGAGATAATTGGATAATACTATACTATACTATATGTTGCGCAATACTCAGAGCTACCATTGTGATTTTTTTTAAATGTTTTTTTGAGATGGCGTATTTTCAAAAAACTATTTTTTTATCAAAACATTTGTATGCGAAAAATTTTTGAAGAAAAAAAATTTCAAGAATATTTCTTTTCATTGAGAATGTTGATGTCTGCATGTGTGATTTTTTTTTCAACCTTTTCCTCGCACCGTTTTCGAGATATTTGGAAAACTATTAAATCGTTTTGTTTCTGTTCTTGTGCTGGAACGTTTTTAAAAGTCTATTAATCAAGCTCAAATTTCAACCCTAAAAATTTGCCCAGTAAAATTAGACTTTTTCTTAAAAAAAGTTTGTAACAGTAATTTTTTGATGCAGTTTACTTCTGTTTGACAGGTAGATCATGGATCCACAGTCTTGCCCCTAAATTTCATTTGGTAATATTCCGCCATCTTGGATTTAAGATTTTTTTTGCGTTTTTTTGCGATTTGCAAGCTTGTTTTTCATTTTTCATTNGATGTCTGCATGTGTGATTTTTTTTTTTCAACTTTTTCCTCGCACCGTTTTCGAGATATTTGAAAACTATTAAATCGTTTTGTTTCTGTTCTTGTGCTGGAACGTTTTTAAAAGTCTATTAATCAAGCTCAAATTTCAACCCTAAAAATTTGCCCAGTAAAATTAGACTTTTTCTTAAAAAAAGTTTGTAACAGTAATTTTTTGATGCAGTTTACTTCTGTTTGACAGGTAGATCATGGATCCACAGTCTTGCCCCTAAATTTCATTTGGTAATATTCCGCCATCTTGGATTTAAGATTTTTTTTGCGTTTTTTTGCGATTTGCAAGCTTATTTTGCATTTTTCATTAAAAAAAAAATGGTTAAAGACAAGTATGTGGAGAATGTAATTACCCACATTTATTATATAGAATGTTTTTTTTTTTAAATTAGCAAAAGCTGCGAAAAGATTTTACGTTGTCATGGTTTTTGCCATTTTTTGACAATTTCTGTTGAAAATACATAGCATACTGAAATTACAAAGTTGTAGAGAATTTCATTTCCCACAACCTTTATGCCAACATTTTTTTGTATGACGCTTAGATCACGGCCGAAAACGTGCCAAACATAGCGATTAGCCCAATAAAATTAGATAAATTTGGTAGGAACAAAAAATAAAATATTTGTAACAGCGATTTTTTTAGGAGTTTTACTGCGCATTCTGTACTACGATATGTTTGTCGCGTTCCCGGCCGTGATATAAGCGTCGTATAAAACAAATATAGGTAAAAAAGTTTTGGAGAATGAAATTCTCTGCAACTTTGGAATTTCAACATGCTATGTAGTTTCAACAGAAATTGTCAAAAAATGGCAAAAACCGTGAAAATGTAAAATTTTTTTCGCAGTTTTTGCTAATTTTTTACAATAAAACGTGCTATTTTTAAAAACCTTTTGTATAACAAATGTGGGGAAGTAAATTCTCTACATATTTGTATTTAACTATTTTTTACGAAAAATGCAAAATAAAATCCAAATCGCAAAAAAACCCAAAAAATAATATCCAAGATGGCGGTATGTTGCCAAATGAAATTTAGGGGCGAAAATGTGGATCCTTTATCTACGTGTCAAATAGAATTAAACTGCATCAAAAAATCGCTGTTACAAATTTTTTTTCAAATTTCCTACCAAATTTATCTACTTTTACTTAACTAATATACATATGAAAAAAAATAAAATAAAATCTCTAAGCATTGCCGCAGAAGTTTTAAATTTAATGTTAGTTTGTAAGATTTGAAAACTTATTGTTGGTTTTGAAAGAAATATTCAATAAATAAATACATATTATACAACAAAATAATGCCTTGGAGGAAAATGCCGGCAGAGTTAGCAAAAGAAATTATCAAAAACCAACGCGAAGTTTGAGTCACTCGAAACTGTCACTTTATTATGGAAGAATTTAATGGGCTATAAAACTGCATAGATAGAATTTCCTAAAAATTCTTAATACAATTTGTGGTTGTGGTAAAATTTTTTTAATTTATTTTTACAAAGTTTTAAATGTAGTCTTATACCTTTTTTTTATTAGNGAAATTATCAAAAACCAACGCGAAGTTTGAGTCACTCGAAACTGTCACTTTATTATGGAAGAATTTAATGGGCTATAAAACTGCATAGATTGAATTTCCTAAAAATTCTTAATACAATTTGTGGTTGTGGTAAAACTTTTTAAATTTATTTTTACAAAGTTTTAAATGTAGTCTTATACCTTTTTTTATTACCTGCATTTATAAAAGAAACTATAAGACCCGGCGAACTTCGTCCCGCCCAAATTAATTTATTGTATTAAAACATTTTCGTCCAACATTTTCGCCTACAGTTCACGTTCATGATTTTCAGTGACGCATTTATCTTCTAATTTACGGTTTGGTGGTTGTCAGAAGGCATAATTCCATTTCCGTCTGAAATAACCTAGCAAAAGTGTATATGCATACAAAGATACGTAATAGTTTCAGCACGTTTGAAAGGAGCCACGCCTCCTTTTGAAATAACCCGAATTTTCTCTAAGAGTATGGGATTGATTTCATATATCTCCATACCATGTTCGAGTACTCTGCCTAGAACACTTCCTGAGATATGCAGTATGAAAATTAGGCTTTTATGGGAGGTTGCACGCCCTTTTTTCCAATATCTCCAATTTCTTTTCATGACTATGCGATTGATTTTAAATATCTTGTACATACCAAGTTCCAGTACTCTACCATAAACACTTCTAGAGATATGCGNTATGCAGTATGAAAATTAGGCTTTTATGGGAGGTTGCACGCCCTTTTTTCAAATATCTCCAATTTCTTTTCATGACTATGCGATTGATTTTAAATATCTTGTACATACCAAGTTCCAGTACTCTACCATAAAGACTTCTAGAGATATGCANAGTATGGGATTGATTTCATATATCTCCATACCATGTTCGAGTACTCTGCCTAGAACACTTCCTGAGATATGCAGTATGAAAATTAGGCTTTTATGGGAGGTTGCACGCCCTTTTTTCAAATATCTCCAATTTCTTTTCATGACTATGCGATTGATTTTAAATATCTTGTACATACCAAGTTCCAGTACTCTACCATAAAGACTTCTAGAGATATGCAGTGTGAAAAATTCGGGTTGTATGGGAGGTGTCACGACCCCTTTTCCAATAACAGTATGCGATTGTTTTCATATATATCTCCATACCATGTTTGAGTACTCTACCATGAACACTTCCAGATATATGCAATATGAAAAATTCGGTTGGTATGGGAGGTGCCACGCTCCCTTTTCCAATATCCACAATTTTTCTCCAGTGTGGCCAGATGATCGTAAAGGTTAGAAAAAGTTATACGCTATGAAAATTTAAGTTAAACAGAAGTCAGGATATTCATTCCATAAAAAGTCTTCGCCAACTCGATAAGTCCAGCGAAATCGATTTTCTGTAAATAACTTTTTAAAGCATTCTGATCAAAACACAAAATAGTAGTTATCAGGCCAATAACAGCTATTTACATAACTTCAATATGTGGAAAAATAAGTTCAGTTTAGGATAAGAAAAATGGAAAAAGTTTCATATTTTCTATATCAGAGTACACTAGGGATGCTCAAAATTCATCGATATTCGATATTATCGATGATAAGACGTAAAATATCGATGTTTTATATTCGATTGCGGACTATGCAGAACATCGGTACATCGATACCTTGCACACATAATCGNAAAATATCGATGTTTTATATTCGATTGCGGACTATGCAGAACATCGGTACCTTGCACACATAATCAAAGCGTCGATGATTCGAGATTTTCTCTAGTCATGCATATGTATCTACCTAGGCGTGTATTTAAAGAAAATTTTTTTTTATTTTTGATCCTACAAGCATAAAGGGTTTGTATTATGTTGCATTTTAGTTTTGTCTGAAAGATTTTACCCTTACGTCAGAGGTGTAGACGTTTGTTATAGAGATTAATAAAAAAAATCTTGTTTTCAGGGGAGTAGCTTTTGCAATGGCACAAAGAGCCGTTTCTGGCAGTTTTTTGACAAGGCAAGTAGCAGCGAAGCAAGGTTCCGATTTTGCCTCAAAATAATTAAAACTTGCGGAAATACCACAAATTTGAAAATCTACATCGCTGCATAACTCATTGCTTAATAGCAATAAAACTGGGGAAGAGAATGCAGTTGCATCTTCATGAGATATTGGGATATCGAAACAACCCATTGCGCAAACTTCGTCTAGCTGTACTCCATTGTTATCTCCTGACTCATCCTTGGAAGCTATATCTACTGCTTCTGGTCACAGTTTAGCTGCCAGAGATTCATGTACATCATCTGTTCTGGCGAAATCATATCAACCAAAGTTGAATGAAAGCTTTAGAAACGTAAGTGAGTATGCTAAAAATGGCGCCAAAGGGATTCGCTTAACAGATGCTATACTGTACATGATATGCAAAGACTCACAACCAGGGACCGCAAATAACGATTATCCTTTGAAATTTCAACTCAAAAAATCACGCGGAAAGAGAAATGCTACGTGCATAAGGAGTAAACCAATATATTTCTTATTACTCGGAGTACCTTCAGCGGCACTGATTTTTATTTTTTAATTTTTACTTATAAAAATCAAGTTTAATCATTATATTTTGAGTTTTATTTTTTACTCAGAAAATAATCATTATGTTTTGAGTTTTATTTTTTGCTCGGAAAATAATGGTTACGTTTTAAGTTTTATTTTTTGCTCGGAAAATAATGGTTACGTTTTAAGTTTTATTTTTTGCTCGGAAAATAATGTTACGGTTTTAAGTTTTATTTTTTGCTCGGAAAATAATGTTACGTTTTAAGTTTTATTTTTTCTCGGAAAATAATCGTTATTTCTTAGTTTTATTTT
>NW_016164092.1:20576-24261 GCF_001687245.7 Rhagoletis zephyria | reverse complement strand
AAAAGCATCTGAGAAGTGAAGAACAAAAGCGTGTACAAACGAAAAAATATAGCAACAATGCCTTTGTTAATATGTTGGAGTAGTTTTGTGCTACTCTGATGTAATGCGGGGATATGGAGTATATGGTCCTGCCCTAGGACATCGCAATGTTAATTGGACCATATTTTTTATATGAATTGTGGTTAATTTTGGAGTACTCCTTGGTCCTTAGGTAGTACTCTTTACACGCATGCATGGAGTAGTCGTGATTTTTGCAGGGAAATTTGGCTTACATTTTTTTAAGATTTCATAATTTGGCGTCTTCAAACTAAAAACAAAAGCACCAAAAACACACCAAGCACCAAACTCAAAAATTTTCGCGTTTTGAATACCCACTAAATTTGTACGAAAAGCTCAAGTTGGCAACAGTGAATGTAAACAATAGAATTGCATGACGTCAGCGATTGGTGGTTGCTGTCAAATCGACGAAGAGAGGGTTAGCGGTCCGCGAATGGCGCGACCTTATTTTCTGGATCGTGACTAAAGACATCTGGACCACGATGCTACTCGCTGGAACTACACTCTTTATATGATTGGACGGCTTTTAAAATTACGTCCAGCTATTAACCAAATTGTGAGCTGCCATGCCAGTGCTCCTACAATGATAACAGCTAAAGAAAAGAAAATTAAGAGTGAGATTTGCATCCATTAGAAGTCGCAACTCGCGAAGCATGTCCAGAAGGCTATATCAGCAGCAGTAAAGTGATTCCTTTAACAAGAATTCTAGGCTTAAAAATCAACAGCATTGAGACACGGAACAAGATGGGAGAGAGCTTAAAACAAAATTTCAAGAATGAATCGTGACAAAATTTCTTGTCCGAAATAGTAAAACGTTTACTGCCGGCAGAACACGTGCACATTCTCGCTGCTGCTACACTTCTCGACCCCAGGTTCAAGAACATTCATTTCCAAGACCCCGTGGCATGCTCAAAAGCCATGCAAATTGTCAAAGAGCTACTTAATGGTGCAGAGTTAGATGGCACTGAAGAAAATCGTACATTAACTGAGCAATTTAGTATATGGAGCGACCATTACGAATTAGTCCACCAAAAAAATACAATGCTTGAGTTGGTGCGACGTTAGAGTTAATAATTTTCCTAAAAGCCCATTAATTGATTTAAAAGAAGTTCCAATGCAATTTTGGCTAACTGGGATTGGAACGGCTTACCCAAACTTAAAAAAATTGCAGTAAAATAAATCTTGCCTTATTTCCCATTGCCTATTAATACTATTTGTAACAAAAACAGTTTACTGACAGAAGGAAAACGAACTCTGTTTATTCCAAAAATACATATAGTATAGAAATATAGGAAAAGAGTCATCATTTGAAACTGCTCAACAAATTGGCATAGCGCTTTTGTATGAAAACATTGCTGGAAAACCTTAAAATGTTTGCTTGGAACCATGGCGCAATTAACAGATGAAGTAATAAAACAGCTTTCTCGCTTTATTTTCTGTCATTCGGCTGCCTTATGGTAAAATTTTAAAGGAAATTTTTCAAATAAGGCATTGTCAAAATCTTTTTCTCGCTCTAATTACTTCACCTGGTTAGGGACGTTCCGATACCATCAAAGTATCGATACCTACTCAAATGAGTTTACTCAAATCGCTATTTCGATACTACTTATATGTAGTCAACCGAATGTATCGATACCTACTTATATCGATAACTTTTCATCCTTTTACATGCAACAAAGCGAAATTATTTTTCAGACGTTATCTGTGACATACCTTGAGCGGCACCTGAGTGGCAGATCGACCTATCTCGGCAGAGAGTTCGAAATTTTCAATATGTTTTCAGTTGAGGTATCGATATGTATATTTCTTCATTAGTAGCACTAGAAGTAATACGATTACTTAGACAAAAAATTCAACCTTTGAAAGGTTCCCACAAAACTTTACGGCTACAATGCATTGCTTGCACTTTATTGTGGTATCACTAGCTTTGTAAAATTATATCCACACTTTACTGGCCGTCTCCACAGGATAAAATTTATTGCCGTCCAGCTGTAATTTTGGTCACTAGATATAAGTTATATCAGTGGCAATATTTGTGTAGGCTTTTTATATCTTGATATAAGCATTTGTAAGAAACACATTTTTGCCGGATTTAATCACTTATAAAATTTAAAAAAATATATTATTTTACACCCAAGTACATAATAACAAATATTTTGACAGAAAACAACTCAATTTTTGCTTTTATATTAAAATATCAATAATGTTGCCGACACGAAGTTTTCGTGCAAATGAAAATGTAGTAGTCAAACTACCAAATTGCCGGCAATAGATGGCAAGATATAATTTATATATATATAATGATATATATTGCTCTTGAAGAGCAATGAGCGGTCTCCATTGGCTATTTATATTCTAACATATGTATCATGATATAAACTTTATCCTGTGGAGACGGGCAGTTAGATTTTGGCGGTGTCATTGCTTAAAGAAATTATTTTTCATAAAAACGAAGCAATTATTTTCCATAGAACAAATATTGTCGACAAGATATGGCACCTGCTCAAATCGATTCGATACAAGTACTTTTCTTTCGATACCAAGTAGGTATCGAAAAAACGATTCGAGTAAAAAAAGTAGTTGGTATTGAAACAAAAGTATCAAGTACATACTAGTATTTACTTGTATCAGAACATCCCTTCACCTGGTATAATTCCGCCATGGCATGGAACAAACAACAGTTGCCGCTCCTGTTCGCAGCATATAACCACACTGTTCCTGAATTAGTTAAAAGTTCACTAAAACGTACGACAAAAATTGAAAATGCATGTTTGTTAATTATCACCTGCGTAACCAAAATACATTTTCACTAAAATCATATCAGCCTTTTTTTGCGAAATATTGACATTCAAGAATTGTAAAATTACAAAAATTTCAGAACAAACTTTTGTTCTCATATATATTTTTTTAATTCGTTGGATATAATTAAGATAACAGTTATAAGTAACTATCTGAATAGCCCTTGGCTCGTTAACACATAATTTTTTTGCAGAGAAATCGTTAATAATGTATTTCTTGTTTTAATTTATTTTTAATAAATATTGTTAGCGTTTCAAGCGTTCTGATTTAATAAGTAATTGTTTAATACAATCCGGGACTGAGAGTGTGTGTAGGCAAGTTGAGTTTTATTAACAAATATACAATATATACAATACACAATAACGGTGACCATCCGCTCTGTTTTTTGCAGGACCGTACTGTTATTTAAAGGTCTGTCCTGCGTAGTTTTTCAAAACAGAAAACCCCCAAAATGTACTGATTTTTTCCAAGAGTCCTGCTTTTGTCCCGTATTTTCTTCGATATTTTAAAATAAACTTTTCCTAATCGAAATAAAAGCAGTGTCGACAACTAATTGATAACTACATAAGGGTAAGCTGGTTTTGAAGGTTCAACTAGTCAATGCGTTCTAAATGTTGTACGGTTATGGACATTGGATGACGAGAAATTGAAGACCTACAAGACCTACATTGTTCTACAAGTTTTGTGGTAATCGCTTAAGAAAAAAAATATTTTCCAAGCCAATTTTCTTTTCAAACAAGCGTTTTCGTAATTTTTTCGAAAAACATGTTGGTACATTTCGGACCTATTCGTCAATATCTCATGAAAAAATTATCCAATCAACATAAGC
>NW_016164092.1:0-16857 GCF_001687245.7 Rhagoletis zephyria | reverse complement strand
TGTTTCAATTCTCTTTTACAACCGCAAGTGTGAAACGTGACGTGACGTGGCGTCACGTGACATAAATTTCCATCGTTATATTTCTGTTAATATTGCTTTTAAATGAATTTTCAAAGCAAATAAAACATGTATTTTATGTAGAATATACTTTATATTTTGACTTCAGCGCCAATTAGATATAAAACCTTTATTTTTTTTTGTCGTGGTGGACCTTCCGCTGGAAACACCCATATATAGATTTTGATAATTTTAAACACATTAAATTTTTATTTTTACTTATAAATCAATGAAACGAAGAATTTTCAAATTTTTCGTGGTATTTTGAAAAATTTTTCTAGAACTTCGTCAACTGAAAAATTTATATCTTTGTGAATATTCATAGATGCTAGACCGTTGAGCCTTTCTTGACATGTTGTATTTCTCAAGTAGGTTTTAATTCTTTTCAGGCATGAAAAGCTTCGTTCAGGTGTGGCTATTGAAACGGGCAAAAGTGCCAATATACGTAAGATCTTAAAAACATTCCCAAAAGACGTTGTATTAGCTACTTGTAATGCTTCGAGAGCATTTCGAAAATGTTCGTGTGAAACTCGTTTTTTCCACATTTTTACCTCCAGAAGAAAGTTTTGTTTCGAGCAGTCGATTATTTTTTCATAGAAAGCAAACAATTCTTCAGTTTTTCTTTCGTTAAAATCATACTTTGGAAACAAACACTAAAATTATTTAAAACTGATTTATGGTTTAGGAACCGGCTTTTCAAATGAGCAATATATGTGTCAAGGAAGGAAATGTAAATGCAATGCGATAGTATGGCTCGGCGTCTCCGGTTTTCACATTAAAGCGATTCTTTTGGCGACTGATGTATCGCGGTACTTTGATTTCTGTACCTAGGTTAGTGCATACTTCTTCTACGTGTTCGAAAAGCTAATGAAAGTTGTTTCTGCATCTTGTCGCATTTCTTCAATTCATTTAAAGCGTCGTCGGCTAAGCTCATTGCCNTGATTTCTGTACCTAGGTTGGTGCATACTTCTTCTACGTGTTCGAAAAGCTAATGAAAGTTGTTTCTGCATCTTGTCGCATTTCTTCAATTCCTTTAAAGCGTCGTCGGCTAAGCTCATTGCTTCTGCAAGATCTTCATCAGGTACTTGTAATTGCCGGCTAGCAAAGCAACAAAAATTTATAAAAAAAGCAAATGCTTGGCTGTTGTCGCTGTGCCTACAGTTTTTCAAACCCTGATAATTTCTATAGATATTCGCATGATACAAATAATTTTTACGGTATTTTCCCCGTGACAAATAAAATCTTTTTGACAATTGGAAGAAATACAACTTCGAAAGTCTTTTTAAAACGATTTGTCATTTTGCTACGTTAGAGCCGTTGCCGAGAAACTTATGGATACATATACATATACACAAAAATTGCTCGTTTAAGGTAATTAGAATAAGGGGCAAAATTTCCGGCAAAACCCCCCCTTCAGAAAATTCTGGATCCGCCGCTGACTACGGCATCCTAAAACGACAATTGGCTATCAAGTTGCGAGCAGCCTACGTCACAACTGTTAATTCAAATTAATTTCGACGTGCAATAGTAAAAATTAATATGTATATAGATATTTTGTTTTGTTGAGCTTCTGCCCTGCAAACCATTTTTTCAAAGCCNTCCGCCGCTGACTACGGCATCCTAAAACGACAATTGGCTATCAAGTTGCGAGCAGCCTACGTCACAACTGTTAATTCAAATTAATTTCGACGTGCAATACTAAAAATTAATAGGTATATAGATATTTTGTTTTGTTGAGCTTCTGCCCTGCAAACCATTTTTTCAAAGCATTCTGAATTGTAGAGAAATTTTAAAGAATTCGTAAAGATCTCATCCGATTTTTTTTCGAATTTTCTAAAATGAAATAAACTGTGCACCCTTCGATTAATTTACGAAATTTCGGAAGCAAATCTGTAAAGCAATGAAAATAATGCTGCTATATGAAGAATTTCTTGCAGAATTTTTTCAGAATTTTCTTAATTTTTCGTACTGAAATTTCTTTACGAGCTCGTGTCAACCACTTCATATAATTTTCTTTGAAGATTCGTAAAAAAATCGTTTGAGAAAGGAGATACTCCTAAAGATTTCGGAAACTTTAACTTGCAGGGTGGTTAACGGTACAGCTATGAAATTTTTACACTACATAGAGAAAGAGATAGTGGTCATATCAATATATATATTACAGAATATCGATACTTTTCATGAGTACTGAGTAGTATCGAGAATTCGATACTTTTTGACAAGTACTGAGTAAGTATCGCGAATACCAAATAGTATCGACGTGTTAAAAACTTAATTTAAGTAAAAAAAAAATGTGATTTATAATTACATAAACATTTACTTTACGCTTGTAGTTTACTTCAAAAACTCCTTTAAAAATCCTTGTTAGATCAGATTTCCACTATTAAAAGCAGGGTCCATTCAATTTACAAATAGGAAGGGGTCATATAAGCAAAGCAAACAATTTTTTGTTTAGTTTACCCGTTTGCTTTAAAAATACTTGGAAGTACGAGTATTATCGATACTTTTTTTTTGAAAATATGAGTATTGTCATCGATGCTTCTTTAGAGTAATCTAAATGAGTACTAGTATCGATGCTTTTCTAAAAACTTCTATCACTATGCCTAACCTTCGATAATGAGTGGGCTATGAGGGTGGTTTTCGAACAAAATTTTTATAAAAAGAGAGCTTAAGAAGCTTTACTTTAGAGAACGGGCTTCCCCTCATTTGTTTTTCGTTTTTTATATTTCCATTTCATATTCAAAGTAAAGCAGGCTCGTAAATGAACTGTCAACGAGTCCCTCGTAAAATACGAGGCCAACTTGACCTCGTAAACTTCAGTTTTCTCAAAATTTTTTTACTAACTAAAATGTGTGATAAAATAATGAAAATAATTGAAATAAATAATAAGCGAATAAAATGAATGAATTCCATCCACTAACTGTATTGACTTAGGTTTTCTGCTAATTTTCGGAATTTTTAATTGTATTTTAGCCAAGACTGGTAGAGACAAGATGGCGGGATGAAAATACTACGAAACAAAAATTGTTTCACAAAATCCCATTTACACCTTTTCACAAAGGGGGCGTCCCCATAAAAGCCTTACAAACTTGACTTTACGAGTTGTGATTTATAAATATACCCGTCAAACACTTATCAAATATTTGCTTTTAAAAACTTTTAATAAGCTTTTTGCTACAAACATTTATTTTACACCTATAGAAATAAACTTATGGCAAGTTTATTCCAAAACCTCCTTTAGAAATCCTTGTTAGATCAGATTTCAGTATCTATTAAATTTAAGAGGCCATAAAAGCAAAGCATTAGTTTACCTTTCGAGTTTGCCTCAAAATATATTTGGATGTACAAGTATTATCGATATTTTTATGCAAATATGAGCAGTGGCATCGATTCTTCTTTAGAGTACTAGTATCGATACTTATCTCAAAAGTTCTATCACTGGACGTACATATGTACAGAAAAGTACAGACACGAAAATTGTCGTGAAATGGATACCCTCTTCGTTGTTTTTCTGATATTTTTCAAATTGAATTTTTCTTTCAGTACGCTTTCCTTCTGCACTTCACAGATGATTTCTCATGGTTAAAAAAACCACATTAAGGAAGAGCCCGACGCGACGGTATTCGAGCCCGTACATTCTGAAAGCTAACAAATACTAGCAAACTCCTCTGCACGCTCAGCCACTACCGACTACGTATACATTAGGGATGACAATCCCGGTGATTTTGATGGCCCGAAAATCCCGGGATTCGCTTGCATTACGTGGTACAAAGCTCAGTAACAATATTGAAATAAATATTAATACGCCACAACAAAATTTACAAATAAATAGTTTGGGATGAGCCTGCCTAAAACTATGTATGGAATTAACAATAATAACCAGATAGTAGAAGGTTGAATAAGGAAATGGATAAGCAGCAAGAGTTTACGGGGTGTGCATAGCTCAATGGTTAGCGCTTCTGACTTTGCACATCGATGATGGCGGTTCGATCCCTGAAGAAGTCTAGAGAAAAGAAGTCCGATGAGAAGATGTGGTGATCTCCGAAATAGCAGCTATAACTTCTACCGCTTAGACATTGTTGTTTTTCGTAGTGATATAACGATACGAGTACCGAGTACAGAATATCGATACTTTTCATGAGTACTGAGTAGTATCGAGGACTCGATACTTTTTGACAAGTACTGAGTAAATATCGCGAATACCAAAAGGTATCGACGTTTTAAAAACTTGTTTAGGTAAAATTTTTCAATTACGTTGAAAAATGTTTAAAAATTACCCCATGGGCATAACGTTAATTTACTTCAATACTTACTGTCATAACTCAAAAAACCGAAAAATTAATATATATTTTGTTCTGGTGAACTACTGGTAATCTCTATGAAATTTTCATTACACCCATAGAATAAGAGGTAGCAGTCATGTGGACATTTGGCTCGATTAAAACTTTTTAAATAATTGGAAAACGAATCTCTTGCCATACCTTAACACTGGCCCACACAAGAAAAGTGGTATTTGCTTTTAACCAGACCCACATATCGGCATGTATTGAGGTCCATTTGACTCTTGCACCTCCTAAATTTGCAGTTAATTGCGAAAATTATGAAAAAATGGCAAAAACGAGTCAAACGGACCTCAGATTCGGATTCAGTGAGTCGAAATACGTCGCGGCATGTGGGTCTGGTTAAAAGCACACACACCAATTTTTTTTCTGCCGGTGTAAGGAACGGGTTAGGAGGGTGGTCTTTGGCTCGATAACTTGGCAATTCTCCAGAATAACGGAACCTTCGTTTTCCAATGTATTCTACCTTGGTTTTAAATTCGAAACCCAGCCCGCATTCGAAGAAAACTTTTGTGAAAGGGAGCTTATCTTTCCTTTAGACAATGGCTTTAGTTGATTTTAAAAGCTTCAAATAAGCCTTTTGCTATAAACATTTATGNATGAAAATAAAAATTACATAAACTGATGATCAAACTTGACATTATTTAATAAAAATGTTATTTTTCCAAAATATCGTAAAGAAAAATCGATAAATTTTCACANCGCATTCGAAGAAAACTTTTGTGAAAGTGAGCTTATCTTTCCTTTAGACAATGGCTTTAGTTGATTTTAAAAGCTTCAAATAAGCCTTTTGCTATAAACATTTATGTTACGCTTTTAAACTTATTGCAAGTTCTTTTCAAAAACTCCGTTAGAAATGCTTGTTAGATCAGACTTCAGCTACTAAAAGCATTGGCGCATATTCATAGTCATATTTAGTACTCAACTAAGTCGAAACTATTCTAAGTCACAACTAAAGCTATTCATAGTCGCCTTAGTTTCGACTTTTCTGGCTAAGTACCAACTTAAAATTTTAGTTTCGGCTGCAGCTGCAACTAAGTCGTAACTAGAAAAAGTATTTTATCAAATTAAGGGAAAACGGACGAAATATGTAAAAATTAAGGGTGATTTTGATAATATTAAATAATCTCGAATTAAAATTTACAAAGATCGATCCATTTTAACCGGAAGATGAAATTAAATGCGTACTACAATTCGAATAAAGCTACATCACAATTTTATNAATATTGAATAATCTCCAATTAAAATTTACAAAGATCGATCCATTTTAACCGGAAGATGAAATTAAATGCGTACTACAATTCGAGAAAACTAAATCACAATTTTATAATTGGAATAATTTAGATAAATTCTCAAATAATAAGTCAGTTTCACGCTAGTTCTTTTAAAGTAAATTTGTGCATAACATTTAGATATCTACTATTTGTATGTTTCACAGCATGCTTTCGATAAACATCGACTTCACATCACTGCGGTTGTTCTGGCTATTTCACACAATTAACAAGAAAATGATACCTTATTCTTTTGCATAATCATGCAATGAAAATAAAAATTACATAAACTGATGATCAAACTTGACATTATTTAATAAAAATGTAATTTTTCCAAAATATCGTAAAGAAAAATCGATAAATTTTCACACGTTTTGCTATATCGTAAACTAAGTCGAAACTACTTAGTAGAAGTCTGAAATGCGACTATGAATAGAGGTAAAATTTAAGTTGGTACTTAAATTTAAGTTGCAACTTTGTTAGTTTCGACTTAGTTGCTGGACTATGAATACGCGCCAATGTCTACTCAATTTACAAAAAGAAAGAGGTCATATGTATATGTAAACAAAGCAACCTGTTTTTTGTTAACTTTTCGCGTTTGCTCTAAAATACTTGGAAGTACGAGTATTTTCGATACTTTTTTGTAAATATGAGTACTGGCATCGATCCTTTTTTAGAGTATTATAAATGAGTACTAGTATCGATACTTTTCTAAAAAGTTCTATCACTAGTTTTTCGAATTTTTTCCTAACAAACAAATCGTGGTACAAAGCTCAATAATACTATTGAAAGTTGTAGTCGTTTTCTCTTTGTTTCCGGATACGAATAATTTAATTATACAAAACCGCACTGTCGGCAAAATTTACGTTTCTCTGCTGGCTGAGTAGTACGGTAAAATGGACAATATTTTACAAGGCGCATCCATACAAGGTGGTGGCAATTGCATATAAGTAAAAGTCCCGTGTATTTTGTTATTGCTTTTTGGTACAGGAGGATGTCAAAACGAAAGGGAATAGGAGATAATTTTCGTCATTTCGTTTTGTTGACATCCTAAAGTTGCGCCACTTCATCTTGGATGGCATTCTCCTGTACTAGTGTAGAGACCAAAATATCCAATCAGCTGATCAATCAACACCACCTTGTATTGATGCGCCATTGAATATTTTACGTGATTTTCCATTCCCAACCCGTAACAAAAAAATTTAAAACTTCGTACTGCTTAGGAATTTTTCTATAAGTTCAAAACTAGATTATATTCCACTATATAGTCCTATTTATTTTACTTTTTCTATTGCAAGTGCTTACTTTAGAGTTTTTCATGCGTTTTATCATGTCCCAACCACTATTAAGCTGGTGATTCTCACTCTCGGACGTTCAATGTTCAAAGGCCAGAAAACGTCTGGGTTAATCGACTAAGCAAATTCACCAATGCCAACTAATGTCGCAATTTAATGCATGAATGTTTATATAGCAGTGGATATTTACATATTATGAATGTATGAGTGTGTGTAGTATACGTACATATGTATGTACATATGCGTACATATGTACACACGTATGTAAGGCGTTTCACCTCAACTCTCCTATGGCGGCGCGCGGGCGCTTTTAATATTTTTGGAACCATGATTTCGATGTAGTTATTCCTCCGCTTTTTAATGGTGTAGTGAGATTTTCCAAAATTCTTTATTTTCGTATTGAAACACACAAAACATGTTATATCTCAAAAATTGTATTTTTAATATTTTTTAATAGTACTAGAGTTCATTCTTTAACGCAAAATTGTGTGCGTTTGAGCGGAAGTGCGAATATGTGAAATATTCGACAGTTTTTTACAATAAACATATGACAACGCTGAAACCCTGACTGAAATGCAAAGAGCGAAAAAACTGTGCGTTCGTACATCACTTCGACCGTNCTAGAGTTCATTCTTTAACGCAAAATTGTGTGCGTTTGAGCGGAAGTGCGAATATGTGAAATATTCGACAGTTTTTTACAATAAACATATGACAACGCTGAAACCCTGACTGAAATACAAACAGCGAAAAAACTGTGCGTTCGTACACACGNTAATGGTGTAGTGAGATTTTCCAAAATTCTTTATTTTCGTATTGAAACACACAAAACATGTTATATCTCAAAAATTGTATTTTTAATATTTTTTAATAGTACTAGAGTTCATTCTTTAACGCAAAATTGTGTGCGTTTGAGCGGAAGTGCGAATATGTGAAATATTCGACAGTTTTTTACAATAAACATATGACAACGCTGAAACCCTGACTGAAATGCAAAGAGCGAAAAAACTGTGCGTTCGTACATCACTTCGACCGTTAAAGTTATAGCACAAACGAAGCGGAAGAATATTTGAGACCCCACTGTGGCTGAACTGTTTGAAATTTCGCAGCCAAAGCTACAACACGGTTCACGCTTTTGTGCAAAACAAAGCGCTCATTTTTGCCTTTCGCATTTTCGCATCAAAATGTGAACTCTAGTAGTATTTTTCCAAAGTGGACTTTTTTGTTTTTTTCGGGCCATAAAGCCGCAAACATGCGCGCCGCAACACGGGCGCGGGGAGGGAGTGTGCGATGAGCGGCATCATCCGTGATAATTTTGCATTTTATGAATTTAATATGCACATACATATTTGTCTTCCATTTACTTATTTCTATTTTTTATTTGTAACTTTTCTAGTGGTAAAGCTTTTTAGCTACAAGTTTTTCTTTAGCTTCGGTTTTAGTTCGTTTTGTCACAGCTTTCTTAATTTTATTTGTCATTGCAGTAGGTCTTTTTTGCAGGCACGGTTGCCACTGACATAACATTTTGAGTACTAAAATTTACCAAAATNTGTA
Organism: Rhagoletis zephyria; assembly: GCF_001687245.7. Taxonomy (NCBI): domain Eukaryota; kingdom Metazoa; phylum Arthropoda; class Insecta; order Diptera; family Tephritidae; genus Rhagoletis; species Rhagoletis zephyria. The sequence continues at coordinate 8,343 of NW_016164092.1, read as the reverse complement.
ACTTTTCTAGTGGTAAAGCTTTTTAGCTACAAGTTTTTCTTTAGCTTCGGTTTTAGTTCGTTTTGTCACAGCTTTCTTAATTTTATTTGTCATTGCAATAGGTCTTTTTTGCAGGCACGGTTGCCACTGACTTAACATTTTGAGTACTAAAATTTACCAAAATATAGGTGTGTACTCGTACGCCTAACTATCTAAAGTTTTAGAAAACTTTTACTGGTTTTGCGTTTTCGTACCCAAAAAACTTGCAAAGTAGGGGAAATTGAGAGAGCAAAATGTGAAAGCGAGCTGCAAATTTCTGCTGGAAAAATTTTTCCCAGCTAAAACTTGCAAGTAAGAAAATGAGCTGATCACAAACAAATGTTTGTAAATAAACAAAAGAAAATATGGCCTTTTTGAGTTATTTATTGCAAATTTTATTATTAACGCTAGTATACAACTAAAAAGTGCGTAATTTTAATAAGCACAACGTTTGTTGAGTTAATTTTTTGTTAATTTGCTATTAATCTCTAGTTTGTTTACTTTAGTGTGTGCTGACTATGGTTGCCGTATGACATTTTTCGATTGTACCATAATTTTCCTTTAAATATACCAAAATAGATTTAAATGAACCATGCTGAAATGTTTNTAAGCACAACGTTTGTTGAGTTAATTTTTTGTTAATTTGCTATTAATCTCTAGTTTGTTTACTTTAGTGTGTGCTGACTATGGTTGCCGTATGACATTTTTCGATTGTACCATAATTTTCCTTTAAATATACCAAAATAGATTTAAATGAAGCATGCTGAAATGTTTTTTTCCTGCNGTAATTTTAATAAGCACAACGTTTGTTGAGTTAATTTTTTGTTAATTTGCTATTAATCTCTAGTTTGTTTACTTTAGTGTGTGCTGACTATGGTTGCCGTATGACATTTTTCGATTGTACCATAATTTTCCTTTAAATATACCAAAATAGATTTAAATGAACCATGCTGAAATGTTTTTTTCCTGCAGTTTTCGGTTTTGGTAGGTTAATTGTTGAAATGAAAATTTTATAATTTTAAACCTACTCTATTACATTTTTTGGGATCAATGATAGGTGTTTGGAGGAGATACTCTTGTTTTTAATGCGTCACCATAATTATGAGAAAAATACCTTTTTCATTCCGATACAATTAATTCGTTTTTTAAAAAGATTTTTCTTATCCAAAATTATTCAATTGTATAAAATGCCAAATCGGGGGAAAATGCACCAAGCAGAAAATAAATTGCCAAATTAATCACCAGTGGCAACTGTGCGAGCGATCAGCTGTTTCGAAGATTGCAAGTTTTTGCAAATTTTGCGTTCTCGTACTTCTGTTGATATTTCGTCTCTTTGAGAGCGAATGCTGCTAAATTCTCAGAACTTTTGCTGCTGGAGAATTTTGTCCTCTCAATACGAGTACACACCTTATGTCTCATAGATGTATAGATTTAGTTATTCAAATATTTTACAAATACACATTAGTGGCATAGTTAATAAACCAAATTTTTTAGAGTTTTGTGAACTATTTTATAAAGCCAGAACGTACTAGAGATGTTAATTTTTCGTTAATTAGTAAAGCTAGAAGTTTTATACCTCCGAGGATTCCCAGTACTTTCGTTAGACAAGTGCGCGTGGTTCTTGTAATAGCTACACAAACCAATAGGTCCTTGATTTTTGTCCTCTCGAACAAGTGCTGAATATATAATGATCTTTTAAATCATTGTATTGAATGATCAAAACGTCAGTGGGGGATATCCCCTACCATAAAGAGCACGCGCGCAGCAGCGCGGGTAAGCAGGGACTAGATGCGGGGTAAAAACGTAAAACCGAAAGGGTAAGCAATAGCCTGTATGTGCACTTTATGCAATGTATATTGCCAGAGGCTATACTATTCATTTTTTTTGTTTATAGAGAGAAAATTTCTAACTAAACTTGTAGTCAATAATTAAAAATAATAAAAAACAATTTAACTTTTTTGTATTAATAAATCAATAAAGTTTGAATTGATTATAGGCATGATACAATAATTTTTAGAAGGTAGTTTTACTTTAAATTTTTTTACATAAACCGTGTCTGTGAAAAACACGCAATGTGGCCACTGCTACGATATAGAACTTGGAGATTTTCGCTTGTTATTTTAGATATTTTTAACAGAACATGTAAAGATTTATATATTTCATAACCGATCATTTAATTTGTAATATACATATACGTAATTAAAACATACGTTCTTGCCACTGCTAATCACATGAACAAAAATCATAAAAACAAAAGTTTTTCGGCAATACTTCTTGTTTAAAATGTTTCAGATCCATCGCAGACCACGGATTTAATCGGCCCCGCGATTAAGTTGGTGTAGTGCGCGCACCTCCATACATCTTCATGTACATATTTAAGCGAGCCCTACCATTTAAATAGGCGGCTGATAAAGTCTGTGGTACGCGGTGGCTCTTATACATAGCAGTATCCTTACATCTATTGCGTGAGTTGCAATATCCACGGAAGCAGCAGTTAATTTTTTCATAATTTTTTATGAAGAAAATTATTTAAAAATATTAGAAAATTGTATACTTATGTATGTATTTATATGTTTGGCTTTCCTTTGTTTTATTTTTCCAACGTTAAAAGCTGTTTTTGAAAAGTTGGTACAACAAAAAATACGAAACACGTTTTCTGTCAGATAGCTAACATGGCGGATAACAAGAAGAATGCTGACAATTAGGGATGGCAGCGATTAACCATTTCATTAAATTAAGGTAAAGGTTATTTTTAACCGACTTCACAAAAAGGAGAAGGTTATCAGTTCGTCGGAATATTTTTTATTTTTTTATTTTAATTTTCTTATGCATGTTACCGCATAACTTTAAACCACATCAACCGATTTCTATAATTCTTTGTTTGGAGGAAAGGTGTTACCTCACAGGTGGTCCCATACTAATTTGGTTAAATCCGATTATAGGATCATGAAAAAATTAACGATAATCTTAAAATTCTATATAAGAATATAAGTCGGTTAGGGTTTTTGCTAAAAAATTACTTGTTGTATTTCTTTTTTTTTTAAGACAAAAAAAGCATATTTTCCACCACTTGAATTATGACAATTTTCGAAAAAATATAAATATGTTGACGACAAATATCGTCACTATACACGAATAAAGGCGCGAGCTCAAAACTTGACCGCGAAAATAGGCGCATAAAAAACTTCAGCGAAGAAAGACTTAACATAGCTGACGGCGAAGGAAGACGCGTTTAAATATGTGACGGCGAAGAAGGACGCGTAAACTTATTTTCGCGATCAACTATGTTTGCGGGTGTAACAGTATGTAGGTTCCCCATAGTGATTTGGGGAATGATGCTGAAGTGACAGTCCTTGGCCAAGTATAGGTTACGCGTCTTTCTTCGCTGAAGTTTTCTTAAGCGCCCTTTTTCATAAAATTTTATTTACGAGCAGGGTTGCCACTGACGAAAAAAAATATTTACCATCCACTAGAAAAAAAAATCTCCCAAATCTGGGAAATATCTACCAATAACTTTTTTTATAATTATTTTAACAAAACCCATAGTTTTGATATTATTTTAATTAAAACTATAGTTTTTTGCTATTTTTCTTTAGTTATTTCAATAAGAATAAAAAATGGTTTTTAAGAACTTTTTATTTAACTACTTATAAGGTATTTGAGTCATATTATTGGCATATTCTCAGTTTCCTTCAACCAAAAGCGGGAGTTATGAAACTAAAGGCAACAATGAAGCTTCATTATTTGAAGAACTTCAACTCGAGTTATTATAGACAAATACTGTGACTCAAAAAAGTGATTTTTTTTTTAATATTAGCAATATTTTTCGAGTAAAAATTTTTTATTGCTTTAACTAAATCTAAGTCGAGGATTCAAATTCCAAAAATTTTCGTCTAAATTTCGAATTCTTTACTCTGAATTTTTAGAACAATTTAAGGTATAGAGTTTTAAAGCAAATACTATTTGAGTAAAGCCAACAATGTGCTGCTTAAAACTCCCGTTGATTTTTTTTATTTTTTTCCATTAATAAAAAATGGCGTTGATTAATTTTTTTGCGAACAATCATAGTGCGTATTTACATACCTGTAAATTTTTCTTTATATTTAAATAATCATTTAAAATATTTAGGCAATCAAAAGCTCCTCGGGATTCCAGTAAAATTAGTTTTGAATGGAGCGCGATATGTTCGCCTTATATCGATATACATTTATAAAAAGTATGCAAAGAAATTTATAATATATTTAAAGATAACAACGAAAAATAAATCGGGAACGGAAAGTTCATCAAAAATCAACCAAAATGAGAAAAAATTTACCTTTTTACCAACCCAAATTTTTTCTACCAATTTTGGTAACAATTTACCAAAGTGGCAACCCTGTTTACGAGCCTTTTTTCGCCGTCAAAACACTAGCGCGCCTTTATTCGTGTCTAGTGACCAATGGAAAAACTATTTGCCCAATGTGCCCGTCCATATTTTCTAGTACGTTAGTCGTTGGCCTTTATGTTCTACATGAAGTAGTTTCGCTGCCTTACTTATTTGCGTTGGTGAACATTTGTTGTTAAACATCTGGTTATCAAAATTTGACTCTGGTATGGCACTCAGTTTCTGTGACTTTTTGTTGGTGCAATATCAGAGTCAAAGGACACCATGGCATTTCTAATAATTAATCATCGACGAAAATTACATTACCTAAGATAAATGAACATAAATTAAGGACAAAAACTTGAACCAGACAGAACGAAAAATTACACTGAAGATAGGGTTGCCAGACGTACTGCTTTTGGGAGTAAACGTACTCCTTTTTAGTACAATGTACTCCCATGGACTCCCAAAAAAAAATATCTGGAAATGTACTCCTTTATTAGTTTTGTACTTCTTTTGTACTCCTTTTTCCAGCTATTAATATTTTATCATATACAGGGTGTAAAATAGTAACTTTTGCACAGTTTTTTTTTTAATAAAATTGGGCTTTATAGATTTTGCGAAAAAAGTAGCTCATTGTTAATTATACACAGATTTTACTTCAATTTTATTAATTTGTTTTTAAATTTTAACCTTCATTTGGGTTTACCGGCGATAAACACTTTGAGAGAAAAGCGCAAGTAAAAAAGTCGTTATTGTATAGTTTTTAAATTTAACCCTCATTTGGGTTTACCAATGGGTTTGGGAGAAAAGCACAAGCGGCACGCAAGTCTTCGTCGGCTACTTTATTACATACCTTCTGTAACCATAGGCTAATTTCCTCCCGCTAAGAGTGAATTCATTGGACCAACCCTATACAGCTTTTTTTCTTTATACAAAATCTAAGAAAAAATACACCTGGAAAAGAGGTGTGTGCCATATGTACTTATCTCCCAAAGCTGGAAAATGCAAATAAGGCTTAAAGTTTTAAAAGCAATTAATAAAATTAAAGTAAAATATTTACAAAGTTAACAAAAAAATACTTTGTTTAACAAAATCTATAAAGAACCCTTTAATTTTTCAAAAAAGCTTTCCGACACTTATTATTTTACGCCCTGTACTTTGATATTCATATTGTGGCAAACACTACTTAGTAAGCAAAGTTAAGCGTGATAGTGAAAAAGTGTAAGCAAGGTAGGTGCAGGGCGCTCGGATATAAAAATTAGAAAAATATTAAATTATTTATAAGGCTTAAATTAAAAAAAAGGGCCATATATTCAGGAAGAGTCTGGAATTCTTTCCTATAAGGGGATCATTGAAGAGGCGGTGAGTGAAGGGGCAGTGGGCGTGGCACCTCCAACCCCCACCTAGGCGCCCTATGGGTCCCAGGGACCCATTAGAAAAATCTCCAAAAATCACAATTTTCACTTGCGTCAACAGTATTTTTGCGTAGAATTCGGTTAGGGATTATAACCCCTACTACGTAGAATCCTCCTTTCTGTGTTGCCGAAGAAGAGAGGAGGAACCCCTCTCTCCGTCAAAAGTGTATAACATTTCTTGTGGATATAATTCCGGCTCGGTGTCCAAAGTATTTTTGCACTTAACTTCTTTCTGCGTAGGCGGCCTTCGGCCGTGCTTAGGGATTATAACCCTTACTAAGTAGAATTCTCCTTTCTGTGTTGCCGGGGAAGAGGGGCAGGCACCTCTTTTGTTATCAAGGGTATATAAAATGTCCCGTGCAAATGAATATTCAACCTTTTTCAAACGAAAAAACGCAAGTGAAAATTGTGACTTTTGGTCATTTGTCTAAGGGGTCCCTAGGGAACCATAAGGGCCCTAGGTGGTCGGAAAAACAATTTTGTCAATGGCGGTTCATGCCCTCTCCAAAAAGGTCGGAAAAGGCGCCCCGTCCACTCCCCCTTCGACCTCCATCTCTTTAGCAACCACCCCTATTGGAAAGCCAACCCATATAGTTATTTATTTTTCACATTTATTGTTGTTTTGAAAAAGATTTCTAAGATATCTTTGTTTGTTTGTACCTAATTAATGGTAATTTGTAACAATAAATTGCACAAAAAATTTAAAAAAAATGTACTCCTTTCTTATGTCATGTACTGCTTTTTTTCTATCAAAAATATAAATGTACTCCTTTCTCCGTTTCAAAATCTGGCAACCCTAACTGAAGATGGCACAACGCCGAAACTGGTTTGTCTGCAAACCAAACTTGACAAGGGATGACGGAAATTCGTTCCAAACAGTGTTGCCGCGAGTCATTTTTAGTGGTAGCCAAATTCCTTTACAAAAAGGGCTAAAAAAGAGCTAAAAAAGTCACTGTGGCTAAAAATGGTAGCTAAAATTTTTTACTTACATATACATACTTAAGTATACATGCAAACATTTTCAATAAGTAATGGTATAGAAAAACAACGAACTCTGGAAAAAAAGCAAATATTTTATCCAACCAAAAACCTTTTTGTATAAAAGAGGAAATATACGACACCAGCTTGCTGGCTCCATCAAATGATGGTACCATCAGGTTCGAAGCATATAACTTACCAGCACGCTGGTACCATATTTATTTCATTACAAATGAGGTCGAGGAATGATCGAAATGATTACAGACGAAATTTCATAATTTTTCTACCATTTTGTTAAACATTGCTTTTTTTTAATTCACATCTGCAATATCGTGAACTTAATCTTCCACAAACACGGCTTTGAGTCATATAGTGCAAGAAATTTCCGCCAAAATAATTTTTACTTAGAAAATTTAGCTAATTTCACCACTCACGACCACGGTTGCCACAGGACAAAAAATTTTCTGACCAGAATTTACAAAAAAAGTTACCAAGTAAAAGACAACGTTTTATTATACAATAAACTGTAAAAGCAAACCTCGTTTATTTGCCATAATTAAGACTTGGGTACAATAAATAGTTTTATTAAAAGAAAACTAAACAAATGCATTTTACATATGGGGCTATTAGGGCCAGAGGAGCCTATCTACAACAAAATTTTTAGTAATATGAGAAAGGAGGATATATAGAAAATAAATGCTGTCTTTTACTAAAAAATTTGCCTCTACGTGATGCTACATATTATAGTAAAAGAAAATTAAAAGGGCGCGCCGCGGGCTATTACCTTTTTATATTCTGGTAATGATTTAAGGTGCACCTCAACTTTTTTTGAAATGTCAATTAAGCTACTCTGGCGTTCAAGGCCTCATATAATAATTAGATATATTTACATACATATATAAATAGATTTTTATTCAATCAAGAATATAACAAAAATTTGTGAAACAAAAAACAACACATAAATATTTTTGCAACGCACACGTTTAAAAATATACTTTTCATAAAGCGCGCTTTAAGCTCTTGACTTTTTAACGGGATCTTAGCCTCAGAACAAACAATTATTTAAAAAATCGACTTATGTTTAGGCCGCCGGCCTAAATTTGCTTGAACTTTTCGACCCACCATAATAGTTAACATACTTACGATATTATGGTTGCCGTCGAGGTGTTAATTACTATATTAAGAAAATACGCTATTATAATTTTCGTTAATTAAACAGTGCGAAAGGCAATCGTAAATAAAACCAAAAACGGTTTACTTACTCGTCTAGCAACTATCCGAGAAGGAAGACATCCAGCCACCAAGTTCCAGAAATTTATAATCAAGGTGACCTGAAATAGAAATATATATATATATATATATAAATAGATGTACACCTTACATTATCAAATGAATAAACAACGTTGTTCTTATTAGTTATACTAATACCAAATTCTTTTAATTTCCTTCAACGTTATTATCGGTGCGAACGTGCAACCAAATCTTGCCACAAGCGTTGCGCCGATGACTAACTTAACTGCATATACCGAAGCGCTAAAGAGCCCAAATACACCGCAAAAACTGCTG
>NW_016164091.1:31581-33349 GCF_001687245.7 Rhagoletis zephyria | reverse complement strand
AATTTATTCAAAATTGATGCTTGCAACAATTCTTTACCAAGAAATACGCTTATGATAAAATTTTGGAAAATGGGCGTGGCACCGCCCACTTATCATTACATATATGTATATCGGTAACCGTTCTACCAATTTGTACCAAACTCGGTATTTTTATTGTGCTTGCCACATAAAAGCAAAACGTTGAAAATTATTGAAATCGGACTAAAATTACGGCCGCTTTTCATATAACGGTAAATTTCAGAAATGCTTGAAACTTCAATATTTCGAAATTTAAGGACGCTAATTTACTCAAAATTGATACACCCCGGCTTACCATCTAGCGGTAGGTTTCGGAAAGGTGAAAAAACATATATTTAATACTTGCGCCGGGTATTTAATGTTCGGCTCCGCCCGAACTTAGACTTTCTTACTTGGTTTTGTTTATTTAATGTTTATCTTTTTTTTGCTAACGGTGCTAGGCTATTTCTGCCTATCATTGCCAATCATTTAAAATTAACGCGATTTCTTAGCGCTTGAAATTTGCACTTTGAGCTACTAAATTTTAATGGACTATAAAACTGCATACCTAAAACATTTCTAGAAATTCTAAATAAAAAGCCAAAGCGACAGAATAAGATGCTTTTTTTAGAAATGATCTATCATTTTCTGATAGAGAATTATTTTCTGATAATGATAATAATAATAATAATAATAGATTGGCGCTTACACATATGGTAGTGTTTGGCCGAGCTTCTCCTCCGACTTGTGGTGTGCGCCTTGACGTTGTCACACAAAGCGGAGGGACCTACAGTTTTACTTTTATGAGAAGCTATTTTTCAGGAGGTTTGCCATTGCCTGCCGCACTGGACGACCGCTGTTAAGAAAAAACCTTTTTCTATATTTTTTTGGCGATGTTGCTTTGACCAGGGCTTGAACCCAGGTGCTGATTAGTGAAAGCGCGCACTGCTACCACTACACCACAGCGGCCGACAATCATTTCATTTCATTTTCTGATAGACATTGATAATTTTCGTGTTGATGTATATTACTTACTTTCACCAGCCATAAATTGAATAAAGAACGCTGATTTTAATTCTAAAAGCTTCAGTGCCCGATCACCGTTTTCACCTTTTCAAAATGACTATGACACAGTTTGTAACGTCTTTTTAAACAACACATAACATTGCGACTCATAACGCGATAGCAGATCAGGCGTTGCGCACACCCATCCATCTTTTCTATGCAAAAAAAATGTATTTCCCATTCCTCCCGAAACATTTTATGTGTGTATTATTCGAATAGTTGCGCAGTGAAGCTCAGTATATCCAGTAAAAAAACTGTGGTGAAGTCCTTTATGGGGATAAAGTTTCCAGAGGTAAAATTTTAGGTAGCACACAATTTCTTACACGCATGGTTGCTTTTCAGCACTGATGAAAGAAACTTAAGAAATATTTGAAAAAAAAGTTCATATAGTACATTAATTTTGAAAGAAATACCATATAATGTATGTACTCTGGTTAATAATATCAAAAAATGTATTAGAACCACCGTTTAATGTTATATTTGATACAAATTAATATTGCTGCCCCGAACGCTCTGCGCCTTGCCACTGAATAATAGATTTACTTAAAATTACATCCCTGGTCCTTGTTCTTTCTGTATCGCATCGTGGTGAATTCACATTTCTCAGAAATTTGACAACAAAACAAAACAAAGCGAGTATTTTATTTGCTAATTTTTGCGATTTCTATTGTTTAATGTAAATTTGTCTTTTTAGGATATGTCGAGC
>NW_016164091.1:12089-27932 GCF_001687245.7 Rhagoletis zephyria | reverse complement strand
CTGATCATTTATGTATACATTTGTCTATATCTATCTCGATTCGTTTTGCCTGTTACAAACAACCGTTATGTGAACAAAGTTATAATACCCTTGTGCACAAGTGCGCTCGGGTATAAAAATAGCTAAGTTTGTTTACTGGATATACTGAGCAGTGAAGTCTCAGCAGCAACTAATTTGATTTGCTTTGCCGAAGTGCTAGCAAAGCATCAGTCAATCGTCAATTATCGTAAGACGAACGAAGACGATCATATCATACATGTGTCGACGTCGCTGCAAGCAATGTTTTTTTTTTTTGTTGTAGAAATTGCCTATTCATTAATGCGCAAATGAACAAATTACAAAAAAAAAGAAGTTTCAAGAAGTTGAAAGTTTTTTAGCTTACGGTGGTAGAAGTAGTAGAAATATAATATAGCAAAAAAAAGTATTATCTATTCCACAAATGTGGTGAAGTCCGAGCACTGGCGGTTGAGCAAAACTTCGCTGCTTCGCACACAAGCGCATGTGTGTGATAGTGTGAGTGCCCACCTCTGCCATACCCTACAAAAAATGGGACTAATCCGGGATGACTCCGGGAGCAATCGCAAAGGAGCATGCGACTAATACCACTTTTGATCTCTTTATATGGAATGAACTGATCACTTTTGGTCGGGCATGTCCTATGAAGAGACTAATTGTTCACATTTATACCCGAAAGGGTATAAAAAGCGACTAGTCACTAATAAAAATAAAAATTTTCGCCAGCTGAGATTCGAACCGGGGTGCTCAGTTTTGTTAGGCGAATACTCTCTCTGTGTGCCAACGCCGCACATGAAATTTCATTGACTAAGAGCGTACATATCATTAAATCGTTAATAGTACCCGTTAGAGGTGAGTATACCCATACCCATAAGGGATGAGTCGAGACTAATTGACCTCCATTTGTACCCGTATGAGACTAGTTGGGACTAATTAATGCCCAATTGTACCCGATTGAGAGCAATCTCGGAATACTCTCTTTATAGATTAGTCGCACAATTTTTTTGCGCTGAAATGAAAAAATGAAGAAACATTTGTTCGTATTATTGTGCTCATTGTGTGCTATTTTCCGCCACGTTTCGTTTTTTTTGTGCTCCGACCATTTCGTAAATAATTAAGACTTTGCTAAGTTAACCGTAACTTAGCAAAACATTCATTCAATGAAGTTTTTTTACTACTTATCTGGGCCTATTTTTTTGGGCTTTTTATGTGCTTTCAAAATATTGCTCAGTAAACACTGAAAAACCACTTGACGTCACGCTATCTTGCCCACTTCTTAAACTTTGATAGCACACGGATAAATATTATTGAGGAATTACGTGCTATTTGGGCTTTTTATAGACACCAAAATAACACTGTGGAACAAATTCAGGTTAGCAAAAGTTAGGTCGATTCTGAGAGTGAGGGGTGAAAATAGAGGCTAAATTAGAAGACCCGTATCGCGGCGTTTGTTTATGTTAGTTCGAATTTTTTTTTAATCGACCTTCGAACTTTGCAGTCAAATGCCGATTTTCAGCATATTGTTTATATGGTTTTTTGGCTATCACTCATCGACTAATTGACATTTTTTCAATATGTTAAAGCCAAATTATTGCTAGAGACCTGTGCAACAATTAAAATAAAAAAAAAAATTGATTTAGAAAATTTTTATAGTGCTTATGAAGCAAAATGTTGGAAATTTTATTTTTTCATGCTTTTTGAACATATTTTCCACAAAACTAAGTCTTTTTTGCTTTCTGTTTGATCTATAATATGCTTCTCAGTTTCTTCAATAAATTTTATTTGAAAAGAAAACAATCATAATACAAAACTTGCGTTTTCCAGCTTAATATAAATTTACTTTTCATTTCTTATGTACCAAAGAGACTTAGTTTTGGGGAAAATATATTCAAAAAGCATGAAAAAATAAAATTTCCAACATTTTGCTTCATAAGCACTATAAAAATTTTCTAAATCAATTTTTTTTTTAAATTTTGATTGTTGCACAGGTCTCTAGCAATAATTTGGCTTTAACAGATTGAAAAAATATCAATTAGTCGACGAGTTATAGCCAAAAAACCATATAAACAATATGCTGAAAATCGGCATTTGACTGCAAAGTTCGAAGGTCGATTAAAAAAAAATTTGAACTAACATAAACAAACGCCGCGATACGGGTCTTCTAATTTAGCCTCTATTTTCACCCCTCACTCTCAGAATCGACCTAACTTTTGCTAACCTGAATTTGTTCCACAGTGTATTTAGAGGAGCCTATCCAGTTTCCGAGATAATTAAGACTTTTCTGGGTTAACTGTAACTTATACTACGTTCAAATTGACGAGCTAAATATGTTAAATGGGCTTGAACCGGTTAAATGAACAAAACATGTTCGTAAACAAGTTAAATCGCATGCAATTGTTGTTGGAAAATTGAACCGGCCAATCAGAAAGCCCCCAAAGCTTTCATTCTGAAAAATATTAAAAATTACCAAAAAATTTCAAAATTGTATGCAAGTCTGACCGCCAAAAAAGAGGCCGAGGCGGTAATTAGTTATTTCCTATGAGGTCTCATCGTACGCAGAGATAAATAGTGCATACGAACTAAACATTTTGAAGTGTCTAAGTTATCCGTATGCGTTAATATCATGAAGCAGACATTCGCAAAAAACAAATTGAAACACAAAAACTTGATTTTGAATATATTTTTTCGAATTTTTATTGGTAATTAAACAACCGTCAAAGTTAGCTCCAAATGTTATATGTGGACGATTGTGTTTTCCAAAAAGCTCTTTTTCATTAAATAAGTTAAATGGGGCCAATTTCAACGTAATATTAGCAAAACATCCATCCAGTGAAGACTTTTTACTGCCCTGGTGTAGAATACCAACCGTTGGGCCATAAAGAAATAAAAAACTTTAGCTAAATAGAAATTTTCATGCTGATTTCAACCATATGAAGATTATTTGGCGCAAATAAAAACTAAAGCCGATTAAAAAGTTTAATTTTTATATTTTTTATATTTATAATATCTCGGAAACTATTTGACCGATCACAAACGTATTGATGCTAATTTAAAGACAATTCAAATACTTTTTACGCGACGTATACAGTTTAACCTTTTTGAAAACAAATTTTAAGTTAACGCCATTAAAAAAATATATATATTTTTTTTGATTATTAGGTGTTTCTGGCCAAAAAATATAAACAAAAGCAAACAATTATGTCCACCAAGTGAAATATCCCCTAATTACTTTTATCTTGACGTCATTAGTTTTTTAATATGATATATTGTTCAGAAGATAATAATATTTTAGAAACTTAAAAAAATGTAACTTTAACCATTGATATCTTCTTAATTTTTTACTTTAGCCAGATAATTTTTGTAGGGTTGAAATCAGCAATCTATCGAGCCACATTTTGGTTTTTACATAGCTAGATTGCTGATATTCTACAATTATGTGGACGGAACGACCTGGGCCTATTTCTGATTAAACCCTGCAGTACGGGTACAGACTAACTGTCGGGACGTATATAGTATAAATTTTTTGAAAAGAAATTTTAAATAAACGGCATTTAAAAAAATATATATTTATATATTTTCTGGTTATTCGGTATTTCTGGCTTAAAAATATAAAAAAAGGAAAGAAATTATGCACACCAAGTGAAATACCCCCTAATTACCTTTTGTTGACCTTACTTTAAAAAAATCAAAAAATTTAACTTAAACCATTGATATCTTCTTTAATTTCAACTTTCGCCAAATAAAATCCTGCAGTACGGGAACAGACTAAATGTCGGCAGGTTGATTGCAGGTTTAAAGACACAAACCAAATTCGATCAAAAACGGGTTGCTTTGCATTTGGTGCAAATGGTCGGAGTACAAAAAAAACGAAAAGTGCCGAAAATAGCACACAATGAGCACAATAATACGAACAAATTCTTTCTTCATTTTTTCATTTCAGCGCCGCTAACTTGATTGAGCTTCGTTTTCGTCCCTGTTTTTGTTTCATATCGAGCAAAGCATTGCTACGTTCGTGCGAATGTGATACAGTGGAAGATCTGCAAAACAAAAATGTTGCTTTTGCCTCTGTACACATACCCATATGTATGCATATAAATCACATGATTCAATAATACAAGGTTAGATAATTATTGACAGCCGCGGTTTAACACTCCCTTACAAAAGGTTGCATTTGCGAAGGACGGAGAAAGGGGAAGAATGAAATCCCTTGGTGCGTAAATGGTAGTAGAAAAGTACGCAAAGTAGGCAATTAGTAGTGAAATTCCTTTTGTAAATTCTAATGTATTTGCAGGAAATCTGGCATTTTAAACAAAATATTGAACGAAATATTAATATATTTACGTAATTTACGCGATTGGGATCAACTTGTCAAATAACGTTAAATTACAGGCATCTAACCCTAATTTATTTTTCTTGCAAATATAGGTTGGAGTAATTTTTATGAAGTGTGAAGTAAAGTATTTCGTGATATAATATTACTTTTCATTTTGTGAATTTGGTGTAAGGTCTAATAAAACAAGCATGTACTATTAAAAAAAAAAAACACACACACAAGATGTCAAGTTATACCTTGGGTTTATTAATGCAATATATACATATAAATACTTATTTCTTGCTTACAATGTTGGTAAAATGAAGGTTGTAATTAAGTAACTTAACAACTTATTCAGAATTTTTATTGTAATAATTTAAATTGCAAATTCAATTTTGCGCTTTCCTTTCGCGAATCTTTCTGTTATCCTTTCAGTGTCCATTCCAATATCTAAGTGTACGTGTAAAAGTGCTAGACCTATCAGTCTTTCTTCATTCATGGTACTACGCAACCATGTTTTTAACCTGCGAAGGGTTGAACAACTTATTTCGGAGGTAGCGTTACTAGCTGGAATTGTGACCAGAATGCAGAGAAGTTTGTTAATCAATGGAACAGCGTATTCGTCGCACTTACCAAGAACTTCTGCTGCTGATTTTGGAAATGGCTTTCCGCTTTCCTTATTTGTCAATCGTGCCAACCACACTTTATACTCTCCTTCCAAACTGATACCGTCTTTTCCTAAGATAGCTGATGAAAGCGTTCTAAGAAGCTGATGAGACTGAATTTGTCACATTATTAATATTAACTGTAAACAAACGATTTTATAAAATAAGAGATGCAAAATAAGATCTTAGATCCCGAAAAGTCTATTCCTTTTCAAAGGACATATGTAACTCATACAGTTATGTAAAAATTAATAGGGACACGATATTCTGAGCAGTTTCGGCTTTTTTCCATTGTTTGTTTACTGTTTATTATTTTTTTATTAAAAAAAAGCTCATTATCTGACAAAAACAATATAAGTCGGAATTTCAAACTTTGTAGAAATATTAGAATAATTCAGCAACCAATTTTTACAACAAACTTTTTATTAAAATTTTCTAGAAAAATTCTAGGTATGCAGTTTTATGGCGCATTAAATTCTAGCTTAAGAAAGTGCAAGTTTCAAGTAGCTAAAAGTTTGCGTTGATTTTTGATAATTTTTTTTGCGAATAGTATTATTTTATTCCATACAAAAAAATTTTCGGACACACTTTGTATGGAAAAAAATGCTTAACACCGTCAATAATCTTAATAAAAAATTTGCCCTAATTTTGCTGAATTTCTCTAATTTTCCTACAAAGTTTGAAATTTGGACTTATATTGTTTTTGTTAGATAAAAAGCTGTATTTTATAAAAAAAAAATAATAAACAGTAAACAAACAATGCAAAAATAGCCGTAACTGGTAAAAATGTTATGTCTTTATTGTTACTGTAGGAAACAAAGATAAATTTTGTAAAGAATATTAAAAAAATGCTTACCATTATTGACACAGATTTCCAGGATCTATTTATTCTTTGCACTTCTTCACAAATATCGAAATACCGAAACTTTATTTTTACTTAATCGTAATGAACCGTGACTCGAATTTACACAATAGAAATATTAGCTCTGATCCAATACTTTTCGTGAAAAATCCTGTAAAACTGTCAAACAGCAAAATTACTCTCTGAAGTGAGAATATAAAGTGAGTAACAACAAAGAGTACGGGAACAAAAAAACCATTTTTCCTGTAAAAACGTCAACCAGTGATTGCTTGACACTTTTCATGATTTTACCAGAAGAAAAAGTTCGAGTAAAATCTTGCAACTTCATTCACTACACAACTCTCCAAAAGTCGCTCTCATTTACAGGATTTTGGCGGATTTCGGAGTACGGGAACATTTTTCCTGCAACTTCCTGCAAGTTCGTGTAAAATCCTGTAAGTTCATGGAGTACTGGATCAGAGCTATTGTACTTCGTATACTCAAGAAGTTTCTACCAAACATGAGCTACGCCAACGATGCAGACAAGTGTGCACGCCGCACATTCACGAGGTGGCGCCTTCATCAGTACCGCTGTTTTCTTTGGCGAATTTGATAGAATCAGGTATTTGCGTGACGTCAACAGAAATGGTTTGTTCTCGTACAGTAGTTATGATAATTGTAATAGTAAAATTTGTTTGCTCTCAAAAAAAGCAGAAGGACTAGCAAAAAATTGGCGTAAAATAGTTACGGCTGATTTCTACTAGCTTGGCGTGTCTTTGTTCATCTTTATAAAATACGCTCTTATAATATAAATTTATAAAAACGGTAATGAACGGCTATGAAAATGTTTTTAATTTTTATTATATTTTTCAAGTCACTAATATTTTTATGCGCATACAAATGTCTGGTTACACAATTGAAAATAAACTTTCCTACATACCTGCACCGCGGAAATAGAAAAAAAGTAGTATCAGAAAGTTCGATTTGACATCACAGCGCAGCATGCTGAAATGACTCGCTTATATATACACGAGATTTGGAAGTTTTTATCCAGACGTCCAATCGACATGTTTGAGATATCGTTGGAAAGGTCTTGCAGAGTGTGTCCGGAAAATATATTCAAGCTTCGTAAACGATTAACCGCATTCTTAAAAATTAGGCTAAAGTGTTGCGAAACAAAAAACGTTTTTTTGATTTTGCCGGTTTAAGGGGGCATGTGGGCACACCCAACATATTTAGTGTTATTCTATAGGCCAATACCTTTCAAACGATACCTTATATATTAAGTTCCGGCCACTCGTTGGAAAGATATAGAGGTAAATGTGTTTTGGTTCGTGTCTCCACTACGAGATGCTTTGGTATATATGTGGCGTCATTTAATTTTTTTCAAACTTTCAGGAATTAAAGTACACAAAAAACTAAGAAGGTTTTGTTCCAGGATGTTTTGATTCGTATGCCTGTGTGGGCGTGGCTGCTGCCTGAAATTCGAAAAAAGGCAATTTTTTTAACTACAACTGAGGCCGCACTACTCAGTTCATGTCAAGGTCTTCAAACAAGCTATCTAACGCTATCTTTTGTGTTTATAAAATATAAATACGCCATAACGTTATCGCCTGAAAACTAAAAATCGGGCTGCTGAAAATAGAGATTTCGGGCATTTTCTCAAAAACTGGTCAGTCGATTTTATTCTATGTTTCCACAAGTCTAGCCCAAAACCTTAGCTTTCATCTGGTATATAGCTTATATCTGGGAAAACTCTTGTTGTGGAGATATTGCTGTTCAAATTGAAAAAATGTCGCTCCAAAAAGGGGCAAATGGTTAAAAATTAACATATCCGTCTAATTAGGTTACTTTAAGATATAAAAATAACATACTCAGTTCCCCAAAAAAAATCGCCCATTCCCCGATTGCCACTTAAACCGAAATTCCCTGCAAATCGGGGAATTTCCCGCGAGTTGACAATTTGAAGGATGCAGCTGTGCTAATCACTTCGTACATGTCTTGGAAACCACAATTTGTGTGTATTTTAGAGTGTTTTTCAGTCACATGCCGAAATTGTAACATTCTTCCCCATTTTAATTGCAGGTATGTACACAATATTTAACTATGCTACATGGGTTTATCACCCGCACTTAACCTAGCTGGTATTTACCTATAGTTGTACATAAATATGTATGTATGAATGCATTTAGTTCACCCAATATGTATAAATTGCCACTGAGCAAAAATACTTGAGAAAAAATCATTAGTTTAATAGCACGAGTGCAACACCGTACACGTGATAGAAGTAAAACTTCTTTACAAAAGCAGATGTGTGCGCCCCACACCCAGTAGAAATCTTAACAACAATTAAACTACGAGGCAATCAGACGAATACAGTTGTTTATTGTCCAAAGTTGGTACCAAGTTGATAAGTTTATATCATTTCTCATATTTTTTTATTTTTAATTTTTTCGAATACATATCATCCTTGATATCATCATATCCTTGATCATCCTTTTTCGCTTTATTCCGTATTCGAAAAACTATGTGTTTCAATGAACACATCGATTTGAATACTTAATTTAGATTTAGAGAATATTTTTAGCAATTTATTTGAGAAAAATAAAACATTTAGTTTATTGTTTGTATTATCGTCGATTTTAAATTTGCTACCCCAAGATAATTGAAATCAAATAAACACTTCTTTGAGGTAAAATTTTCGAGTGACGAAAGCTGAACTAGAAACACAAAATTTATGATATCAATTTCGTGTCGAAAATTATACACATTTTTTAACTGCCTTTCAAACGTGTGGAAAATCTTTTTTTATTTATTCGGAACGTTGCGAATTTCCGTTTACTGCTAGAAACACAATATAAAAAAACAGAACTTTTGCAACGATTCGTATGAATAAAAAAGATTTTCCCTACGTTTGAAAGGCAGTTAAAAAATGCGTATAATTTTCGTCACGAAATTGATATTATAAATTTTGTGTTTCTAGTTCAGCTTTCGTCACTCGAAAATTTTACCTCAAAGAGGTGTTTTATTTGATACATACATACATTCATAGTATCTATATACCCATTGTCGTTCTCAACCCCCGCCCCGTCCCCCCCATCCATAACCGCCACTGGCCTGGTGTATTTAAACAAAATCACTTGCAGGATCAATCAATTTCGTGTCCAAAAAATAAGCACTGTTCGGTAGTTAAAAAAGAAATGGCTAATACGTTGACCGGAGAAGAAAATTTTTTCTATGGCGTCGACATCTACTGCCGGTTCTGAATATCCACAGAAGCAAGTGTAGTAGAGGAGTTGCACCTCATGACTTGATAGTAAAAGTTGGAGCAGTTGTGATGTTAATCCCCAACCTAAATATAATAATCTGATCTGTTTCTGACCGGCATTATTATTTATTATTTTTCAACTGAACTACACATTTTTCTTAACGACAAAGACCGCTTTTACACAGTTCAAGTATTGAATTCAATTCTTCTCGCATGTGGTAGAGAGGGGTAGGAAGAAAAGGGACGAGTACACATGCGTCTGTACCGTCAAGTCGTTTCAACTTTCTTGCTTTCCTTTTGACATTTTCGTTGTTTCCCATTTTAAGAACCAAAAACTTGAATTCAACAGAATTGAAGCGTGTAAAAGCAAATAGGAAACACAAAAGAAAATAAACAAGAATTGAATCATGTAAAGCGGGTCTAACTAAGCTTAAAATTAAAACTTAAGATAACGATTGATAGAAGAGAGCTATAGTTGGAGTGAATGAAAAGAGTAAGAATGATGGACTATAAACTAGGAGAATAATGAAGAGTAGGTGGGAGAAACAGTAGGTGGGAGAAAGTGTGTTAATATAGAACTATATGTAATTATGTACATATCAGGGTTGTTGCGAATATTATTCCGAAATAAAAGTCCTTGCTCGATAATAAACAAACCGCTTATCCAAATTAAACAAGTTTGGTACCAAATTAAAGAGGACTTTAATATCTTTTTAACTGAAATGTCTAAACGGGGAAAGCCACATATTTAAAAATATTTCAATAAAAAATATTAATTAAGTGCCATAGAACAAACCTTGTGTCAGGTGTATGCATTTCTTTAATATTAAATTATAAAAAAAATATAAATTAAGATCGTTCGTTATTTCTGTTTAAAAGCTATTTCATTCCTCTTTCATATGGTACCAAATTTTTTTAATTTCATCAGGCGGTTTGTTTATTATCCGGAAAGGACGTTTATAATATTCGGAATAATATTCGCAATAACCCTGGTACATATATATGAATGGTAAGTTAATGGACTTCAAACATGTGATTAACAAGGGAAACGAATTTTACTACCGCATATACATTAACAGTCCATCGAATCAACACTTCCGTTTGTATTTAATCGTCGTGAATTCAAAATTATTGTAGCGTCCGCAATAAAAATAAATAGGTCTCAAAGTCAGACCCTTTGTATACGTATTGATTAGAGTTTGACTTGCCAAAATACCAAATTTTTTAGACCACGAGCACCCCGATTTTCGGGGATTATTACTAGTATATTTTAACTACATTGTATTTGAGTATAGAGAAGCACCTATCTGGAAGTATTTCAACTAAACAATTTACTAAGAATAGCCTTGCTTGTAGATGCAGTTAAGGATAATACATAAAAGGAACGATTTTTTTTAATTAAAAAAAAATCAATATTTCAAAAACGGTGACACTTTTACCTGAAAAATGTTCGCTTATCAAGGAGCTCACCTACCTTCTCCTCCAGTTTGGCAGGTTACTTCTGTGACATCCTGTATATAAAATCCCGTGACACTGTGTTCGTTTACGCAAGGGATGCACAGCAGAGGTGCACGCAGTCGACGTCGCGGGCAAACTGCGCGCACGCGAGCGTGCTAGGCGTGCTTATTTTCAAGTAAAAATGCGTGTATGTATGAGTACTTTTGCGACAACTGAGCCAGTGTGGCATCAGGCCACCAGAAAAAGCCAATTTTTCCAAAACAAAAGCGCCAAGTTTTTATTATCATGTTTAATCATATATGTAATACTCCTATATTGGCAGTAAGAGCTAGTACCGTCGGAAAACACTACAGTACAGATATATCAATAAACACGTACGAAAGAAAAGGGACACATACGTTTATAAATAAACATGTACACAACACATATACAAAAACGGCACTGAAGTACACAATACATTGACAAAAACGGTACTAGACTGTCTCGCTTTGATTTCGGAATGCTTACATATTAAGAAGCTACCTTACTGCCAATATAGAAGTATTACATATATGTATTTAATAATTTTTTTGACTCAGTAAAAAGTGTATATACATATCCATTTCCTCACGTTTTTATTAATAAATTAATTTCAATACATTTATAACAACGCAAAACTTATTTAATTTACCTATTCCTCAGATTTTATTCAGTAAATGAATTCCATCTTAATGTAGAATATTAGTGTATAGTGTATACATACATACATATGTACCTATGCATTCGGTGTGCTTAAATTAAAAAAGCATCACTAAATACCGCACCAAGCATTGAATTCCAATTATTTTGGCTTTTTGGTTTCCCAAAAGCACTAAATTTAGTGCAAAATGCACGACCTTGGCAACAGTGAGCTGAGCACATCAATGCTCAAACAGTGATGCCAGACCAAGTATTGAGTAAATGCGCTATGTATATTTTTCTTTTAAAGCAAAAGTTCTAATTGGCGAGGGTATTGATTTTTGGTTCTTACATAGAACACTGATAAGATTCACAAACTTATCTTAGGACTTAATTAAAATAATCAACATTATTTGTAGACGAATATATTTGTGTTCGTATGAAATAGTAGCTTATGTCGGGAGGCTGGCTTTAGTAAAATGTACCATTTCCTATATTCTTTAAACCACAAGGAATTTTTTTATGAAACTTTATACGAATATTGACTTGCTAGCATCGCCATTAACATTACCGTCTTTTACGTTTATTTTCCAAGAGTTCTTCAACGACTCGGCGCCAGTGAGTCTTTCGCAATCGTATGCTGCGAATGGTTCATTATACTAAAGCCAGTCTTCCGACATAAGCTACTATTCTATACGAACACAGATATGTATACTTCCTAATAGGCTTGTAAAATGCCCAATACCCAAATCCCTCGCATGAGTTATTATCGGTAAAAAATTGGGTACGCTCAAATCTGGCATCGCTGCAGCAAGTACAGCGCCAGTGAAACAGTGTTGATATTTTAAGTACAATTGTACTTTTTTCAGTACAATTAATTTTAAAATGTACAAAAGTACAATTTGCCGATTTTAAGTACAATTTCAACATCAAAAATACTTTTTGTACCAAACGCTCAAATCTCTTCTAGCACTTTGATTCTTAATCCGTTTACATTTAAGTAAATGTATATACCTATACTTCTTATTTGCTACAAAACGAAATTATGCATTGTAATTTTGAATGTAAACGTGATTGTGAACAGTAATATTAGTGATGTGCGTTATGGTGATTGCGATTTCTTATCACCGGCGGGTGAAATATCCCTCATCGCTATTTATTTTGAAAAAATCTTTGGAAATGCAATTTACCTAATGGCGATCCTGCAGAAATAGAAGTAATTGAGCAATTCGGGGGTTGAAAGTAAAAAAATGTATGTAAATTCCATGCGTTGAAATTATAAATTTCCCTTGAGGATTTCCATTTTATCGATAGTGATCTCATTTTATGTTCATTAATATGAACTGACCTATATAGTGTATTAATGTTTTATCATCATTTTCTTCATCTCTGACAAAATTACACGGTCACTCGGTTTTTATTTTATTTTTTTAAATAATTTTAATTATTTTTTTTTTATAAAATTGTAGCTCATTATCAAACAAAAACCTTGCAAATAAATCGAAACTTGAAAGAATGAAAAAAATCAACAAAGTTTCATCAAATTTTCACAGTTTTTGTTCAGAATTTGTAGACATGTTTTGGGTTAACAATTTTGTAGCCCATTCATTCTAGTATAATAAGGTGCAAGTTTGAAGTGTCTAGAAAATACCATTGATTTTTTGAATTTTTCTGTTTGCGGTGTTGCGCACTTTCTTCCATATAACGAACGTTCGCATTTTATGTTATACATATGTATGAATGCGTGTGTAGCGTTGTTGTTTTTTATTCGAATATTTTAAATTAAGCTTTATTTTATAGTTTTTCTTAGACAACGATAAATGATGTACACAAATTTCAGTATGGAAAAAAAGTGCAAGACCTTCAACGAAAAAAGTTCTCAAAAATCTACGCGAATTTAATGTACTATCTCGATCATTTAAACATCTCGGACTCGCCCACCACTAAAAATGATTATTTAAATCTAAAGTATATATTAAATGATATTTAATATTTGCTTTAGAGAAGAAATTTCGACAAATTTGTTTAAACAAAAATGTTAAACGCATATGCAGAATGTGGAAGCGAGATTCTTCTGCTTGCGTTTCTATGTTTATATCATTTATCAGTTTAAGCACATACGATTAAATGTAAAAAAAATATTTTTAATTGCGGGCCCGAAAGAGATATTTATTAGTTGCATTGAGCTACGCAAAAATAGTGCCGAAAATCAGTCGATTGTGCTGAAGGTGCTGGCTGCTACCGAAAGGGCCGAAAATGGCACAATGCACACTCATTTTCCATCACTGTCACACATACAATCTCACTATTCTGTTGACTTCGTTTTCCCCTTCCGATAACTTTTTGCTTCCGCGCTNACCGCTGTGCAAAGCTTTGCACGCGCAGTCGCCCGCGACACATATGTGCTGATTTGGGCATCCCTAGTTTACGCTAATCTCCGAAACCGCTTAACCGATTTCAATGAAATTCTGTGGGTGCGTATTGTTGGTTCTAACTTAAAAGATAGGATAGTTTGGACCCGAAAATATAGTTTTTTCATCGAAATTTTTTCTATGCTTCTCACAACGTGCTTATCTTAATATATAAAAATCCCGCGTCACTGTGTTCGTTTACGCTAATCTCCGAAACTGAAATTTTGTGGTGTGTGTATTTTTTTCTCATCGAAATTTTTTCTATGCTTCTCGTAACATGCTTATCTTTATACATGTTACCGGCCAAACCCGATCTTAAGACAAACTAGTTTTTCCTAGGCTAAACTAGACATACCTATATCCAATATATCCGTCCAATGCGGAAACAAGTTGAATGCAACAATATTGTGCACTTCGTACCTGGAGTTGGACTGGTGAGGGTCATTTTTTTGAAGTGCGGCCGAAGGCCGCCTACGCTGAAAGGTGTTCTGCGTAAAAATACTACGGCCTCTGATCTAGTTTATCCTAGGAAAAACTAGTTTGTCCTAAGATCGGGTTTGCCGGAACATATATATAAAACCCTGTGTCACTGTGTTCGTTTACGCTAATATCCGAAACCGCTTAACCCACTTCAATGAAATTTTGTGGGTGTGTATTGTTGATTCCAACTTAAAAGATAAGATAGTTTTGAACCCGAGAAAAAATATTTGTTTTTCATTGAAATTTTTCTATGCTTCTCGCAACGTGCTTAAAGTTCCGTGTCACTATGTTCATTTGCGCTAGCCACCGAAACTGCCCATATCCGAAGCGGGAGTTTTCCAATGTTATTCGCGGCCACGCTTCATATGTATGTATGTTTATGTTGGGAGAAATAAGTAGTATAACAACAAAATAATGTAGTATGTATTTATACATATAAATAAGCGCACATCAACAGCAACAAAAAGTTTACCATTTGGACTCCATCCAATGTTATCCATTCCCGTGGCTGATGTTTGAACCGTAACCAGAGATCGTTTTTTTCAAACGTAGTGAACAATAATAAAAATCTTTTCTAAATTTCGATATCAAATTGAATGTAAAAAACAATATCTGCGATGCATTTTACCTGTCTATGTATCGGTGTGTAGCAGGACAACGTATATATATATGTGACCTGGTCTACGAAAAGGGAGCTTACGTGCGAAAACTAGTTTTCTGTGAAAAAGCTGTTAAAAGTAAGCAACTCGTTTCGTCAGTTTCTCATTATCTCGTTAATTGTTCTAATGTAATTGTAATTGTAATTGTATAATGTAATTGTATAATGTAATAAATTATATTTTGTCGTATTTTTACTCTTCTTTCTCTACGTTTTGTAATTGTAATTGTATAATGTAATTGTATAATGTAATAAATTATATTTTGTCGTATTTTTACTCTTCTTTCTCTACATTTTTAGTACACTTCTAAGCAAGTTAGGATTTTCTGCTTTTCACCACGTGAAAAAGCATCTCGTCTTCCATCCGAATCAACCAAAAAGTGAAAATTGATTTTTTGACACCTAAGCCCCCTTTCCGTAGACCAGGTCACATATATACACGAATTGCTCGTTTAATGTAATAAGATTATTCGCTTCGAGTTCTACTATCTCCATTGCTCCACCTTCAACAAGCGCGAACAAGTAATAAGAGGATCTGATGAAACTAACAATCTATTGAAAACGTCTTCTAAATTGTCAACGCAACTCGTTTTTCTACTATAGATTTCTCTAAAGTTTTTTAAGTCCTTGTTCGGTCTAAATCCGCTTCCAACTAAATATTTGAAAGTCCTTGTTAGAACTCAACAATTTTTATTGAGCTCGAGGCCGTTTTTTAATGAAAATTGATTGTGAAAAAGCAACAATAATTTGAAAAAATGGTAGAAGTGATAGCTATTTCGGAAATCACCACATTTCCTCATCAGACTTCTTTCAGTAGGATTCGAACCGACGATCCCACTGACTCAGCCAGTTGCCTACGCACTGTGCTAAACTCGCCTTGTTAATTCTTGTTGCTTATTTCCACTATTTCCCATGTTAAGCCAACTACAATCAAGCGCAGCTATTCCGCTGCAATTCACTTGATCATGTGGTTGTTGGTTTTGTTGGTTTTTGCTAATATTCTATTATTAGAATGGTTAACTTTTTAGGTGTGCTCGTCGTTAAGTTATTTGTTTTTGTTATTTTATGGCCTTATAAC
>NW_016164091.1:11789-11969 GCF_001687245.7 Rhagoletis zephyria | reverse complement strand
AATTTTTATTGAGCTCGAGGCCGTTTTTTAATGAAAATTTATTGTGAAAAAGCAACGATAATTTGAAAAAATGGTAGAAGTGACAGCTATTTCGTAAATGACCACATTTCCTCATCAGACTTCTTTCAGCAGGATTCGAACCAACGATCCCACTGACTCAGCCAGTTGCCTACGCACTGT
>NW_016164091.1:11541-11632 GCF_001687245.7 Rhagoletis zephyria | reverse complement strand
TTTCCACTATTTTCATTTTTGTGAGCCAGCTACAATCAAGTGCAGCTATTCCGCTGCAATTCACTTGATCATCTGGTTGTTGGTTTTTGTG
>NW_016164091.1:0-11316 GCF_001687245.7 Rhagoletis zephyria | reverse complement strand
CACAATCAAGCGCAGCTATTCCGCTGCAATTCACTTGATCATGTGGTTGTTGGTGTTTGTTAATATTTCTATTATTAGAATTGTTAACTTTTTAGGTGTGCTCGTCTTTATGTTATTTGTTTTTGTTATTTTATGGCCTTATAACAATTATACTCAATAATTTTTATTGAACTCGAGGCCGTTTTTTAATGAAAATTTATTGTGAAATAGCAACGATAATTTGAAAAAATGGTAGAAGTGATAGCTATTTCGAAAATCACCACATTTCCTCATCAGAATTCTTTCAGTAGGATTCGAACCGACGATCCCACTGACTCAGACAGTTGCCTACGCACTGTGCTAAGTTCGCCTTGATAATTCTTGTTGCTTATTTTCCACTATTTCACATGTTAAGCCAACTACAATCAAGCGCAGCTATTCCGCTGCAATTCACTTGATCATGTGGTTGTTGGTTTTGTTGGTTTGTGCTAATAATTCTATTTTTAGAATGCTTAACTTTTAGGTGTGCTCGTCCTTAAGTTATTTGTTTTTTGTTATTTTTTGGCCTTTTAACAATTATATTCAACAATTTTATAATGAGCTCGAGGCCATTTTTTAAATGAAAATTTATTGTGGAAAAGCAACAATAATTTGAAAAAATGGTAGAAGTGATAGCTATTTCGGAAATCACCACATTTCCTCATCAGACTTCTTTCAGTAGGATTCGAACCGACGATCCCACTGACTCAGCCAGTTGCCAACTCACTGTGCTAAGTTCGCCTTGTTAATTCTTGTTGCTTATTTAAACTATTTCACATGTTAAGCCAAGTACAATCAAGCGCAGCTATTCCGCTGCAATTCAGTTGATCATCTGGTTGTTGGTTTTTGTTAATATTTCTATTATTAGCATGGTTAACTTTTTAGGCGTGCTCGTCCTTAAGTAATTTGTTTTTGTTATTTTATGGCCTTATAACAATTATATTCAACAATTTTTATTGAGCTCGAGGCCGTTTTTTAATGAAAATTTATTGTGAAAAAGCAACAATAATTTGAAAAAATGGTAGAAGTGATAGCTATTTCGGAAATCACCACATTTCCTCATCAGACTTCTTTCAGTAGGATGCGAACCGACGATCCCATTGACTCAGCCAGTTGCCTACGCACTGTGCTAAGTTCGCCTTGATTATTTCTTGTTGCTTATTTCCACTATTTCACATGTTAAGCCAACTACAATCAAGCGCAGCTATTCCGCTGCAATTCACTTGATCATGTGGTTGTTGGTTTTTGTTAATATTTCTATTATTAGAATGGTTAACTTTTTAGGCGTGCTCGTCCTTAAGTTATTTGTTTTTATTATTTTACGATCTTATAACAATTATATTCAACAATTTTTATTGAGCTCGAGGCCGTCCTTGTTAGAACTAAACCTGCTTTTTATTCATTGAGCAACCTTAAAATAATAAACAATTTAAGTTCAAAATAAAACAGAATCAAACTTAACCAGAAGTATATCTTTTTGTTGTTTTGTTTTTTATTTTAATTAAAATAAAAGTGAACTTTTTAAAACCAATTTATTTAAAAATGCGCAAAGTGGTTTTGGTTTTGAAATCGGATTCTTAATAAGAAAGGAACATACTTTATTGCAGTACTGTCAATTTCAAAAGTGCTTTGCGCATTTAAAAATATGCTTTTAAAAATTACACTTGCAAAAATTATAGGTTAGTTTCGTTTTTTTTAACATAATTTTTTTAAAACACATAATTCCACACATGCGCTCTTTGTGATCTGATAAAATTTAATATTTTATAAAGTTGTTATCTTTAATAAATAAAATAATACAATAAAAGTGCGAATAAACGTTTGGTGCACCACTGAAGATAAGTAGAATATCATAGTTTTCTGTGAATTTGATTAATTTAACTTAATATTCTTAATTGCATGTGACCGGTCTTTTGCTCCATATAGTATATTGTTGTTGTAAATTGCTTTTGTTTATCCATAACTACATACAATTGTTTTTGTTTGTGCACATTGATTTTGCTCTTTTTGTCATTTTTGCTGTTTCGTCCTTGTCACAACTGTTTGCGTTGTGTTTACTAAGTGTCAAAATATAGTGTATATAAAAACGTTTGCTACATAGCTTTCAAATTGTTATTTACCAGCTGATTGGTTTTGTGATACATAGATCTCAAAACATTTTTGGATTTTTTGCTTCTAATATTGTATATTTAAACTAAAACCTATACATACATAAATATCATTTTAAACATGTCGTGTATTTACGCCAATTGCCACGTTAAAAGCGACTCCAATGTGTCATGCTGGCTCAGTGATCAGTGTTGCCACTGACAATTTTTTTCTTCGACCAAAATTCCGACCAAATCCGACAACAACGGGCCAAAAAAAAATTTTTCGTTTTTACAAAAACCAACTCAAAAATATTTTATTTTTAACAATTCACAGTTTCTTAAACACATAAGAAATATATATATGCAGTTGTGCATATGCACATCGTATATGAGATCAATGTATATATGTACCTATAGTCTTTCGCATTGTAGAAAATCACATTGTTTCATTAACATAGAAATTCATAGAAAAATAACACTTAAATGCATGTATGTACGAATTAAAAAAATTGCTTCTGTTTAAAACAACCAGTAATGCAAAAGGAATAAAAAATTATCACAAACTAATTCAAATCTTTTTTAACTGACCATACATAGTGGGGACTTTTTATATTGACGAGGTCTTTGCATAGCATGATGCTATTAATAGTACTTAATTCTAGTCGATTACGCAATTTCGTTTTAATAAAAGAAAGTGTCGAAAACTTCCGTTCAGTCGCGGCAGAACTGTGCGGAAGTGAAAGTAAATTAAAAATGAAATTAGACAATTCGGGAAAGCTTGTTTGGTGGAGACCATTTTTTAATAAGCTCAACTTCATCCAAAATGAATCCAAATCCATATCAGCAGAAAGATTTACATCATTCAACCTTAACAAATTCCACTGACTGGTAATTTGGCCAGGGTCGCAATCTACTAATTCACTAAAGGGAAGTATCAAAGGAAGTATCTGCAAATCTTCCTCTGACAAGACTTTGGCCGGTGTAATCATTTGCAAAGTTTAATATCTTCGCGGTTAAAATCAAACCGGATATTAATTTGGTTTAAATGCTCGATGTAGAACGAAAGTACATTTCCCTTTACTTCAATCATATCATCTTCACTTAAGTGTTTTTTTTATATACATCTCTGCTTTAGTTCCTACGAAAATATCGCACAAGCGCTTTTGATTTCTTCCATTTTTAAAATCAACATTAGTTTCGTTGATGCAAACATCACGTTTTACAAAGTTGTTTAGAATTAACAGATAAACAGATTTCATATTGGAATGCAAATATGGCTGTCCCACTGTTCAACGAGCCTTGAAACTACACCCTCCAACGATGGCCATCGAGTCTGCGAAACTCCCAAAATGTTGTGAGGCTTAATAGAACACTATTCCTGAAACTCTTTCAAATCGTCAATTCTTTTGGAGCTGTGCGAAAAAAGCTGTAAATGTTACGGCACAGAAAATCAATGTTTTTTGGTAAATGTCTGCTAGCATGGCTAGAGCATAAATGAAGTGAATGTCACGTATACTTAATAAAATAAAATTGTTCCTTTTTTGAGCAAAGCTTTAACACCTCCTACATCACCTGCAATTACATTTGCTCCGTCTGTGGCCAAGCCAATAATATTCTTAAGTGGTATATTATTTACATTGAAAAATTCTTTTATGAGTTCAAAAATAGAAACAGCGTCTGCCTTAGTGACTTCTAATAAATCAATGAAACGATCCTGCACAGCGCGCGCACTGTCAAAAAACCTTGCTACCAAAACTTGGCTTTTGGTCATACCAACATCTGTTGTTTCGTCAGCGATTAAAGAAAATTTCGTATGTCTCAGCATTTTAATACCCGTCCACTCGCCTGCTTTCCAATTATTCCGGCTATCTCTGACTGACTTAGTCCTGCCACATTTAATAAGCTTCGCGATACCAGAATCTGGGCAGCACTCCACTAATAATGCTGGCAGTCAAAAATGGCAGACTGTGCGAGACGAGAGCGAATTCGGTGTTTCTGACCTTAACATGTTGTTTTTCTTGCTCAGCATCACAGCATCGTAGTTTTGGACATGAGTCACAGTTTTCTCATGGCTTTTCAAGTGATTGTTTTAGTTAGCTTGTAACGAAGCGTTTTGCTTGCCCCGATGCTCTTCTAAAATGTTGGAGTATACTCGCCGTGTCCAGGGTTCGTTACAATAAATTTGTAGCCTCGGGGCTCTGCTACATCGTGCTTTATTATTTAATTTTTCTTAATTTCTATAAAAATACATATAACAAATAACAATTTGACGTATTCGGTAGCGTCACTTGCAATGACTGGGTAACGGCTCCTTGTCCAGTTAAGAGTCCGTTAGGCTGTAGTGGCGTGACTTTGGTACTGGTGGGCAGCGCTCTGCTGACGCCGCTGAGTGGCGCGCTGCTAACGTCTATAAGCGGTGTTCTGGCCGCGTCGGTATGTAGCGCTCTTGCAAGGTGGGTAGCGCTCTGGTGACGCCTGTATGAGGCGCTCTTGTAATGCGGAGAGTAGTGCTCTGGCCACGCCGATGTGTAGTGCCCCGGTGACGCCGGAGAGTAGCGTTCTAGTTGCGTCGAGATGTAGCGCTCTCAGAAATGCAGGTGGGGCGCACCGATGAGTGGTACTTTGGTGATGCCGGGAGTAACGTTTTACTCGCGCCGCTGGGCGGCGCTCTGGCGACGTTGCCAAGTGGCGCGCTAATGACGCCGGAGAGTATCGTTCCATCGCGCCGTTGGGCGGCGCTCTGGCGACCTTGATAAGTGGCGCTCTTTTCGCGCTGGAGAGTCGGTCTAGTGGCGCTATTGACGCCGCTCTGCTGACGGGGGTAGGAAGCCGCTCTGCGGGTACTGCTGAATTTAACTCTGTTGACGGCGGTAGGAGGCCGCTCTGCGTGTACTGCTGAATGTCGCTCTGTTGACTGCGGACGAGCGGATATCGTCCGTACGAGGCTTCACGGTAGGCTGCGGCGAGCGGTGATCAAAGCCGGTTTGGTGCTCCCTAATTCCGAGCGGTGTTGTCTTGTGGTGTGATCAACGACGCACAAGCAATCCCCCGTTCGGTCGTAGTTATGTAGCTCCTTACTCGTACTTACGGCCCCCTACTACTGAGTGGTGATGTCTTGTGGTCGTAGCTGTTCAAACGCGACCACAGACGAGGCGTATGGACGACATCCGCTCGTCCGCCGTCAACAGAGCGGCGTCAACAGCGCCACTAGACCGACTCTCCGGCGCGAAAATAGCACACTTATCAACGTCGCCAGAGCGCCGCCCAACGGCGCGAGTGGAACGATACTCTCCGGCGTCATTAGCGCGCCACTTGGCAATGTCGCCAGAGCGCGGCCCAGCGGCGCGAGTAAAACGTTACTCCCGGCATCACCAAAGTACCACTCGTCGGTGCACCAGAGCGCTACCCACCAGCGTTGTTAGAACGCCATTCACCGGCACGACCAGAGCGCAACCCACCTTGCAAGAGCGCTACATACCGACGCGGCCATAACCCCGCCTATAGACGTTAGCAGCGCGCCACACAGCGGCGTCAGCAGAGCGCTGCCCACCAGTACCAAAGTCACGCCACTACAGCCTAACGGACTCTTAACGGAACAAGGAGCCGTTACCCAGTCATTTCAAGTGACGCTACTGAATACATCAAATTGTTATTTGTTATATGTCTCTTTATAGAAATTAAGAAAAATTAAATAATAAAGCACGATTTACCAGAGCCCCGAAACTACAAATTTATTGTAACGAACCCTGGACACGGCGAGTATAAACCCAACAATTTAGAAGAAGCATCGGGGCAAGCAAAACGCTTCGTTACAATTGGCGCCCGAGCAGGGACCCTTGGTAGATCGTACCCGTGCAAAGAAAAAAAATTGTATGTTTGATACGAACAAAATGGCGGAGGTAATCAACACAGCATGGCTAGATGATATACCCAAGGAGCAACTAGTATCCATCGCACAGGAAGTGGGGATCGAGTGCGGGGGTACCGCCCGAGAAATACGCAAGCGCAAAACGGCGCTGGCGGCCAAAGCGCACACCGACCCAGAGATCCATGCCAAATTCCAGGCGATGGGAATCACCAACAGAGACAACGAGGCTGCCTCGGGAGACGAGGATGAGGAGAAAACACCAGTGCCACCGGATGAACGTGGGGAGAGTACGACTAATTTCATGGAAAACACGACACAGAGCCAGTTGGCGGTACCATTACACCAGCACCAGCCACCAATGCACCAGCACCCGCCGACAACTACCGTCGGGCCGAACGCAGGTACAGCCAACCTTGAAAACCAAGCACCGACCCTACATTTGCACCTATCATCGACCAGATAAGGAAGTGGTCAGTAAAATATGACGGGGGACGAGACCCGCTAGCTTTTGTAGAGCGATTGGAGGAGCTGGCCAAGGTGTATGCCTTGAACGTAGACCTCCTTCCAAAAACCATGCCCGAGCTACTGTGCGGCACCGCTCTTCACTGGTATCGCAACAACAACGAACACTGGAGGAGCTGGATAACCTTCAAGCGCGACTTCCTACGTTTCTTTCTGCCAGCCCGGTATTTCGAACGCCTCGAGGACGACATACGGCAGAGAAGGCAGCATCCAAGGAAGAAATATAAGGATTATGTCATCGCGATACAAAACCTGATGCAACACGCCGGGTATAGCAGCGAGCAGCGATTGGAAAGAATTTTCCGCAACAGCCACCCCGACTACTTGTTATACATTCGGCGGCAGGATTTCACCACGTTATCAGAACTACTCACACTCACGGAAGAATACGAGGGTATCCACGAGGGCCACAGACGGACGGCGGAAACATCGCGACGAGAGGTGGCAAGGCATGTCACCGGCGACAACCCGATGAGGACTACCACGCAACCGGACGAATCAACCCAACGCACTCCACCAGTGCGGATGACACAACACCCGCCAGCCACATCACACCACTCAGCGGCGGACACACAGCGTCGTGGCCTATCCACGAACCAGAGCTTCGACCCCAACAATGTACGCAGGAGATGTGGACAGGAAGGGCACTATGCCAGGCGATGTCGCAATGCACGGGAGTTATTCTGTTGGGAGTGCGGTCGGGCCAATGTCCGTACGATTGAATGCTGTCGCCGGCGTCAGGGAAACGGCAGAGGGCTCCACCAAGAACA
Source organism: Rhagoletis zephyria (assembly GCF_001687245.7). Classification (NCBI taxonomy): domain Eukaryota; kingdom Metazoa; phylum Arthropoda; class Insecta; order Diptera; family Tephritidae; genus Rhagoletis; species Rhagoletis zephyria. The sequence continues at coordinate 4,048 of NW_016164091.1, read as the reverse complement.
CGGCGCGGTAAGTCCACCGAAGCCAGCGCCGAGACGCCCATAACCATGCGTCAGGATCACGGTCGACTGTACGCCCTGGTCTACTTGGGTAGGGAGCTAGTCGAGGCCGTCATCGATACCCGCGCCTGGAAGGGTTTCATATCCACCACTCTAGCGGAATATATGGCAACCGTAGGAAGCGGAGAAAGAATAACGGTAGCCCTCGAGATACACATGACCGACGGTACCAGTAGTAAAGTTTTCGATGCCATGAAGATCGAGGTTCGTTTCGGACAAGCGATGCACCACGCGGTGCTATATATCATGCCAGGCGCAATAGACGACCTCATACTCGGCCTGGACACGTTGGGAAGCATGGGAGCTGCAGTATCCTGCGGCGGTCAACACGTCCTACTCACCGAACCGACTACACATCCGGCACCGCCCGTTACCTCACAAACCACGGAGGATAGCACCGGGCTCAACAGGGTCGACCATCACGGCCCCAGTGGAAGCGTCGATGAGCGCACCTCCGCGGGGATGCCACGAGGTAACCATACAGACGAGGCAACACGAATACGCGACTTCCTAGCGGAAGAACTACAGAAGTTTGAAACCATGAGCGGAGTGGCCAACGTGGCGGAGCACAGGATCGTCATGACCGACGACCGCCCCATCAAGCAGCGGTACTTTCCGCGCAACCCTGCGATGCAGGCCATAATTAACGCAGAGATCGACGGGCTTCTCTCCAAGGGGTGCATCGAACCCTCCTGTAGCCCGCATAGCGCGCCCATCGTGTTGGCTCGGATGAAAAATGGTAAGTGGAGGTTGTGTGTGGATTATCGGCAACTAAATGCCCGATCAGTACCCGACGCATACCCCTAGAATACAACAGATACTGGACAAGTTACGTCGGGCTAAATATATCAGTAGTCTGGACCTCAAAAATGGCTATTGGCAGATACCCCTGGAACCAAACAGTCGCCCATATACGGCCTTCACCGTGCCGGGCGCGGACTATTTCAATGGCGTGTCATGCCGTTCGGCCTACACTCCGCGCCAGCAACATTTCAAAGAGCGCTCGAACAGGTCATCGGCCCAGAAATGGAACCCCACGCTTTCGCCTACCTAGACGACATCATCGTCATAGGCTCCACCTTCGAGGAGCAAGTACAAAACCTACGAGAAGTACTAGCACGACTACAACGCGCGAATCTCCGCATTAACCCCGAGAAGTGCGACTTCTTCAAGAAGAAACTCCGATACTTGGGTCATGTGGTCAGTGACAAGGGAATCCACACCGACCCCGAGAAAGTAGCCGCCATCCAAGAACTAAAACCACCGTCTAACGTGAAGGAAGTACGCCAGTACCTCGGGATAGCCTCGTGGTACCGTCGCTTCGTGCCCGATTTCGCCACGTTAAGCCAACCACTAACTGCACTCCTGAAAAAGGGTAAGCATTGGAAGTGGGGAGACGAACAACAAGAAGCCTTCGACACTCTCAAGCGGAAGCTCACCGAAGCCCATGTACTCGCGTGTCCGGATTTTAACAAGCAATTCACCCTACAGACGGACGCTAGTAACTTTGGCCTGGGAGCGATACTGACACAAGAGTTAGAAGGAGGCGAACGCGAACGCTTTTGTCTCTCATACGGTTCGGACGTGTTTCTGCTCTGTGCTTGTCGGTGCGGATATTTTAACTTCTATCGTGTGCGTTTGTTATGTGCGAGAGTAAAACGCTCTGTTTACTCGTTTTACTTGGACACTAGTACATTTACATTTACTATTTGATTTCGCTTTTGACAATGCCTTGTGTTTGTGGTCAAAAGGTCGACCGCATAAAGTCTAAGATTCAGTGCAATAAATGCAATGATTTTTTTCATGCAAAGTGCGTTAATCTATCGCAAACTGACTTGGATTTCCTGTCAGTCTGTGCGTTGTGTTCGCTCGCCCCCGCTGATTAACGCTGCCGCTAAAACATCATCGAATACCGAAAATCGTAATGCATTCGAAATGCACTCCCAACGCTCGCAAGTTCAATGCACTTCTCTCATGCTCACTACCCAACAACAAGAAACTATCGGAACTGGACTTGAGAAGCAGAACGGTAATGTCTCTGATATAATGCAAACTGTGCTTAGTGAAATCGCTGCTTTAAGAGCTGATCGTCAAAAAGCTCTCTCATTAATCAATGCTCTTCATGAGGACAAGTTGCTGCTTATAAAAAAAGTGGAGGTGTTACAAGAACAACTTCAGTCTGTTCAGAAAACGTTATTTGAAAACAATCTCGCGCCTGACGTTGGTATGTTGTCCCAAAACGTCACACACTTAAGAGAAAATGTATCTCTGCTCTGCAACGAAATAAAATCTGGCTCTCTTAAGCCGCCGTCGCCGCTACCTGTCCCTGAGAATAAACATCACTCTACTACTGGTTCTTTGCCTGTTGCTGATGATGCCGTAGATAAATTGCTGCCGTTATCATATGCTAATGCTGCTGCTGCTGCTTCTGACTCCTCTCCATCAGCATTAGCTAACGCAAAAACGCCTATTCTGCCTGCTGCTGTCCCCGCTGAGCAAACTGCACCTATTGCTTCTACTACTTCGCGTTGCCCTAACTCTCTACACAAAACAAGTGAAAATGTTGTCAATAACAATAATACAGCCGATTCGCGATCGTCCAACTCAAACGGAAAGAATGTCGAAAACAAAAGGAAAACTAATATTAAACAACTTTTTGGTGGTTCGAACTCTAACACTGAGCTTGCTGTAGCCGAACGTTATAAATGGCTGCATCTTTCGCCCTTTTCAAATTAAGTCACGGCTGATATGGTTAAAGAGTTTATCTCAAATCGCACTGGTATCGATAAGAATTCGATGTTTTGCTACAGCCTTGTTAAGAAAGGTGTCCACGCTAGTACTCTCAAAAGTATTAATTTCAAACTGGGTATATGTAAATTCATACTCGAAGCTATTACTGCCTGAGCTGTGGCCTGCTAACGTAGTTGTACGCCCTTTTCGCTTTTTTCCAAAAAACGAAGAGCTTCAACCGACGTCCGACGGCCAACGATCGGCTCAAGTAGAGAACATTGCCGCCTGAAAATCTACATGCAAAACATTTCTGGACTAAGAACTGAATCACAGCTTGTGCTTGGTTGTTTAGTTCTCATCTTGAATACGACTTTATAGTCATCATTGAGACTTGGCTGAATGAAAACTTCTACAGTGATGAGTATTTCGACTCTTACCTTTACAATGTCTTTCGTAAAGATAAAAACTCCACTCTAACTGGCTTAGCGAGAGGTGGGGGCGTTCTTATCGCTGTGCAATGTAAGCACTATGCTTCTACTATTGAGCTTGAAAATCAAAATGCGCTACTCGACCAACTGTGTGTTAGAATTCGTGGTAGTTCCGACTCCCTTGTTGTTGCTGCCTCGAATATTCCGCCAAATAGTATCCACAGCATTTACACAGCACATGTCGACAACATTACATCTCTCGCTTTGAATACAGTAGGAGGTGATCATCTTTGCGTGCTGGGTGACTAGCCTCTGCATTGTTAATTGGTCGCGCACCATTTCCAAATCAGCTCTCATTGCGTGTGATGTTAATAGCAATAGTGAAATTTATCTAGTTGATAGCTTTTTAAGTATAGATCTCATGCAAATTAATTGTTTTCCCAATAAACTTGGTCGCACTTTAGACTTGATATTTTTAAGTAAAACTGTAAATTTTTCTTTACAGGAGTGTAATTTTCCCATAACTAAAACAGACATGCACCATGTACCTCTAGTTGTTGATTTTGAATTTTATAAATTTTCTAAACTTAGCAATGCTAATTCTAGCTTATCATTTAACTTTAAGCAATGCGATTTTTTGAAATTGAATGGTCTACTGTGATGTCTCCGAGTGTAAATTTGCAAGTGTACTGTTCCAGTATTAACAAAAAAGCATTACAAGGTGCCATGGCACAATGCGGTTTTAATGAGACTACGAAATAAGAAAAACAAGTTTATTCGTAACTTCAAAAAAAGTAATAATAATGTTTACTTCGGCCTGTATAAAAAATACC
>NW_016164088.1:25798-33354 GCF_001687245.7 Rhagoletis zephyria | reverse complement strand
TATTGGGTACCGAGTATTGGGGACAATTCAACACATCACTAGTCGCCTTTATTCTCGCCGCTCTCAGTTGCCAACTCTACGATGACGTCACGCTAAAATTACTCTCACGAATTTTGCTGCAATCGACGAAATCTTGTATTCTATCATTCTTGAAGTGATAGCTATTTAGGAAATCACCACATTTCCTTATCAGACTTCTTTCCGTAGGATTCGAACCGACGATCCCACTGACTCAGCCAGTTGCCTACGCACCTTAAAAAAGCTTTCGGTACCCAATACTTCCTTTTCGGTATCCGATACCTATTTTTTACATTAAACCTTCGCCATTATATGGATTTCAGGTTTAGAAAAAACTTTTATTACTAATTTAAATGATATCGGCTAAAACACTTGAACTTATCGCAGCAGAGAAATATTATTTTATCAGTTTTAACCTTAGCGATCCAAAGTTCAAGAAAAATACTTTGACGGATGAAGAAGCTTTTCAGGGGGGAGGTCTAACCAGTTAGCGACAAGTTTCGGATCAATATCGCACTTGTTGGCGTAAAAACATTTCATATCATACGTCAACAAAACCGATAACGATTCGAAAATTGTCGCTAATCTGCCCCCAGGCCTCCAAAAATGATATCGTCCGATTCAGCTGGAACAAAAATGCTTCAAACAAGTAAGAGTTTCTCTGCGTTATGGCCTTGAACCGACATAAATACATCTTTCATTTGAATCATTATGAAAAGCTCTATTGGCTCCTACATTCGGGTTTTGATAGGCGAGTCTCCCCTGAGCCGTTTTTTCCATATCTTTGGCCTATGTGCGCTTTTATTCGAAATCTAAATGTTTCGGTACCGAGTATCGAGAGTATTGGATACTTTTTAAATCGGTACCGAATATCGATCAATACTTGAAAGTATTGATTCAGCACATCACTACTGCTGTCATTTCGACTGTGACGTCAGCAAAACAGCTGATTCTGTCAAATTCACTGAGATCCGATTAGCAGTATTGCGATCGGCGCCACCTTCTGGATTCTCTCCACCGTGCTACCACTTCTACCATTTTTTCAAATTATTGTTGCTTTTCCACAATAAATATTCATTAAAAAAACAGCATCGAGCTCAAAAAAAATTGTTGAATATAATTGTTATAAGGCCATAAAATAACAAAAACAAATTAAAAAAAAAAAATGTTTGCAAGAAAAGGAAAACCGGTTGCTTTATGTACTACTTTAAAATTTAAACAAACAATAATCACCATGGTTAAAATTCAAAAAATTAAGAAGTATCCTTATCACAGTTAAACCACAAAATCAAAAACAGGTTAAGTGCACAAAGGAAGCCAAAAGGCAAATTAGGCAACAAAAAAAAAATAATTGTTTTTATTATGTAAAACCAATTTTTAAACCGTTTTCCAAGTCCCTATTTTTTTAATAAGGCCGTTCAAACAAAACAAAAATTAACCGACAAAACCAAAAACAGTTTTGGTGCACAAAACAAGCCAAACGGCAAATTATTTCAGAAAAAAATTAATTCGTTTTATTATTTTGAACCAACTTTTAAACCGCTTTCCAAGACCATACTTTTTTATTAAATAAGGCTGTTTAAACAACAAAAAAAAAATAAACGACAAAATAAAAAACCATTTTAATGCACAACCACAGCTAAACGGCAAATTATGCAACAAAAAAAAAAAAATAATTGTTTTTATTATTTTTAACCTATTTTTAAAATGCTTTCCAAGTTCTTATTTTTTTAAATAAGGATGTTTAAACAAAAAAAATTAAACAACAAAATCAAAAACAGGTTTAGTGCACAAAGGAAGCCAAGCGGCAAATTATGCAACAAAAAAATTAAATATTTTTATTATTTTTAACCAATTTTTAAACCGCTTTCCAAGTCCTAATTTTTTTAAATACGGCTGTTTAAACAAAAAAGAATTAAATGACAAAATCAAAAACAGTTTTTAATGCATACAACAAGCCAAACGGCTTTTATTATTTTTAACCAATTTTTAAACCGCTTTCCAAGTCCTAATTTTTTTAAATACGGCTGTTTAAACAAAAAAGAATTAAATGACAAAATCAAAAACAGTTTTTAATNTAAACGACAAAATAAAAAACCATTTTAATGCACAACCACAGCTAAACGGCAAATTATGCAACAAAAAAAAAAATAATTGTTTTTATTATTTTTAACCTATTTTTAAACCGCTTTCCAAGTCCTAATTTTTTTAAATACGCCTGTTTAAACAAAAAAGAATTAAATGACAAAATCAAAAACAGTTTTTAATGCATACAACAAGCCAAACGGCTTTTATTATTTTTAACCAATTTTTAAACCGCTTTCCAACTACCTATTTTTTTAACAAGGCTGTTTTAACAAAGAAAAATTTAATCACTGTTTTTGATTTTGTCTATGGTTTTTTTTTTAAACAGCCTTATTAAAAATAGTGATTTTGTCGTTAAATTTTTTTGTTTAAACAGCCTCATTAATAAAAAAATTTGGAAGTTGGAAAGGAGTTTAAAAATTGGTTAAAAATAATAAAAACCATTAATTGTTTGGTTTTTTTATTTTATGACCTTATAACAATTATATTCAACAATTTTTATTGAGCTTGAGGCCGTTTTTGAAGAAAAACANTAATTTTTTTGTTTAAACAGCCTCATTAATAAAAAAAATTGGAAGTTGGAAAGGAGTTTAAAAATTGGTTAAAAATAATAAAAACCATTAATTGTTTGGTTTTTTTTTATTTTATGACCTTATAACAATTATATTCAACAATTTTTATTGAGCTTGAGGCCGTTTTTGAAGAAAAACATTTCCTCATCAGACTTCTTTCAGTAGGATTCGAACCGCCGATCCTAAGGCATCCATACGAGGACCATTTTGTGATTCCCGGGATTTCGGGATCTTAAATTGGTAATCCCGGGATCTCGGGATATTTCGGGATATTATTACCATTAATTAAAATATGCTAACAAACTAGTTTTGCAGGCTTTCTTTAGTGCGAATACTAGAAAAAAAATAAATCTGTGTTTTTAGGAAAAGACATAAATATCTTTACTTCATATCAGTTTAAAAAGCTAAATACAAACTAAATAAACTAAAAACTACGAAATTGAAATTCATTCATATTACAGTCGAAGTCGCTTTAACAGTTGTACTTTTTTGAGTTGATTTGCCTAGTAAAAACCAGTAAATTTTGGATTTAAAATTTGCTCGCTTTGTGGCGCTGGGGTCAGAATATTTCTAAAAATTACATTTATTTGCTGATTTGGCTCATATTTAGAAAAAAAATTATCCAATTTAAAAGAAATATTTGGACTTGAAACTTACGCGATAGGTGGCCCTGTGGCCGAGACATCCTCAATAATTATTTTACGCTAAGAGAAGGATATATCTGCTATATAATTGTGGACGTATGTATGTATGTATGTGCCACGTTGCAGCCTAAACGGACGGACAGAATCGAGCAAAATTTTGACAGAGTATTGCCATGACCCCTGGGCCTATAATAGGGTGGAAAAATTGGGATCCTACAAGGGGGCGTGGCACCTCCCATAGGCGTGAAATTTTTAATCAGCCATAACTTTGGAACCATAAGTCACACGAACTTGAAATTTGGGATGCATACATATCAATGGTAGCTGCTTATAGGAGGGTATATATAAATGAGTTTGTAAAAGGGGGCGTGGCACATCCAATAGGCGTTGAATTTTGTATCAGCTATAACTTCGGAACCATAAGTTACACGAACTTGAAATTTGGTGTGCAGATATTTTAATGGTAGATGCTTATAGGAGTGTATATATAAAGAAGTTTGTAAAAGGGGGCGGGGCACATCCCATAGGCGTGGAAGCTTTTATCAGCTATATCTTCGGAACCATAAGTCCCACGAACTTGAAATTTGATATGCGGACATATCAATGGTAGGTTCTTCTAGTAGGGTATATATAAATGAGTTTGTAAAAGGGGGCGTGGTACATCCCATAGGCGTGGAATTTTTTATCAGCTATAACTTCGGAACCATAAGTCCCAAGAACTTGAAATTTGGAATGCAGGCATGTCTATAGTAGGCGCTTATAATATGGCACATATAAATTAGTTTGTAAAAGGGGGCGCGGCACATCCCATAGCCGGGGAATTTTTTATCATCTATAACTTCGGAACCATAATTCACTCGAACTTGAAATTTGGTATGCAGACATATTAATGGTAGGTGCTTATAGGAGGAAATATAAAAACGAGTTTGTAAAAGGGGCCGTGGCACATCCCATAGGCGTTGAATTTTTTATCAACTATAACTTCGGAACCCATAAGTCACACGAACTTGAAATTTGGTACGCAGGCATGTCTATGGTAGGCGCTTATAGGAGGGTATATATAAACAAGATTGTAAAAGGGGGCGTGGCACATCCCATACGCGCGGAAGTTTTTATTAGCTATAACTTCGGAACCATAAGTCACACGAACTTGAAATTTGGTATGCAAACGTGGCAATGGAAGATGCTTATAGGAGGGTATATAAAAGCGAGTTTGTAAAAGGGGGCGGGGCACATCCCATAGGCGCGGAATTTTTTTTTATCAGCTATAACTTCGGAACCATAAGTCACACGAACTTGAAATTTGGTATGCAAACGTGGCAATGGAAGATGCTTATAGGAGGGTATATAAAAGCGAGTTTGTAAAAGGGGGCGGGGCACATCCCATAGGCGCGGAATTTTTTTTTATCAGCTATAACTTCGGAACCATAAGTCACACGAACTTGAAATTTGGTATGCAAACGTGGCAATGGAAGATGCTTATAGGAGGGTATATAAAAGCGAGTTTGTAAAAGGGGGCGAATTTTTATCAGCTATAACTTCGTAACCATAAGTCACACGAACTTTAAATTTGGTATGCAAACATGTCAATGGTAGGTGATTATAGGAGGGTATATATAAAAGCGAGTTTGTAAAAGGGGGCGAATTTTTATCAGCTATAACTTCGTAACCATAAGTCACACGAACTTTAAATTTGGTATGCGAACATGTCAATGGTAGGTGATTATAGGAGGGTATATATAAAAGCGAGTTTGTAAAAGGAGGCGAATTTTTATCAGCTATAACTTCGTAACCATAAGTCACACGAACTTTAAATTTGGTATGCAAACATGTCAATGGTAGGTGATTATAGGAGGGTATATATAAAAGCGAGTTTGTAAAAGGGGGCGAATTTTTATCAGCTATAACTTCGTAACCATAAGTCACACGAACTTTAAATTTGGTATGCAAACATGTCAATGGTAGGTGATTATAGGAGGGTATATATAAAAGCGAGTTTGTAAAAGGGGGCGAATTTTTATCAGCTATAACTTCGTAACCATAAGTCACACGAACTTTAAATTTGGTATGCAAACATGTCAATGGTAGGTGATTATAGGAGGGTATATATAAAAGCGAGTTTGTAAAAGGGGGCGTGGCACATCCCATGGGAGCGGAATTTTTTCTCAGCTATAACTTCGTAACCATAAGTCACACGAACTTGAAATTTAATATGCAGGCATACCAATGGTAGGTGCTTATAGGAGGGTATATATAAACGAGTTGGTTAAAGGGGTCGTGGCACATCCCATAGGCGTGGAATTTTTTATCGGCTATAACTTCGTAACCATAAGTCACACGAACTTGAAATCTGGTATGCAGACACATCCATGGTAGATGCTTATACGAGGGTATATATAAATGAGTTTGTAGAAGGGGCGTGGCATATTCCATAGGCGTGGACATTTTTATCAGCTATATCTACGGAACGATATGCCCCATGAACTTGAAATTTCGTATGCAAACATGTCAATGGTAGGTGCTTATAGGAGGGTATATATAAATGAGTTTGTAAAAGGGGCCGTGGCACATCCCATTGGCGCGGAATTTTTAACAGCTATAACTTCGTAACCATAAGTCTCACGAACTTGAAATTTGGTGTGCAGACATGACAACGGTAGGCGCTTATATGAGGGTATATAGAGATGAGTTTGCAAAAGGGGGCGTGGGGCATCCTATAGGCGTGGAATAATTTATCAGCTATAACTTCGGAACCATAAGTCACACGAACTTGAAATTTGGTATGCAGACATATCAATGGTAGCTGCTTATACGAGGGTATATATAAATGAGTTTTTAGAAGGGGGCGTGGCACATCCCATAGGCGTGGAATATTTTACCAGCTATAACTTCGGAACCATAAGTCTCACGAACTTGAAATTTGGTGTGCAGACATATCAATGGTAGGCGCTTATATGAGGGTATATAGAAATGAGTTTGCAAAAGGGGGCGTGGGGCATCCTATAGGCGTGGAATAATTTATCAGCTATAACTTCGGAACCATAAGTCCCACGAACTTGAAATTTGGTATGAAGACATATCATTAGTAGGTGCTTATAATAAGCTCTATATAAAAGAGTTCGTAAAATGGGGCGTGGTGCATCCCATAGGCGTGGAATATTTTATAAGCTATAACTTTGGAACCATAAGCCCCATGAACTTGAAATTTGGTATGAAGACATATCAATTGTAGGAGCTTATAATAAGGTCTATATAAAAGAGTTTGTAAAAGGGGGCGTGGTGCATCCCATGGGCGTGGAATATTTTATCAGCTATAACTTCGGAACCATAAGCCCCATGAACTTGAAATTTGGTGTGCAGACATATCAATGGTAGGCGCTTATATGAGGGTATATAGAAATGAGTTTGCAAAAGGGGGCGTGGGGCATCCTATAGGCGTGGAATAATTTATCATCTATAACTTCGGAACCATAAGTCCCACGAACTTGAAATTTGGTATGAAGACATATCATTAGTAGGTGCTTATAATAAGCTCTATATAAAAGAGTTTGTAAAATGGGGCGTGGTGCATCCCATAGGCGTGGAATATTTTATAAGCTATAACTTTGGAACCATAAGCCCCATGAACTTGAAATTTGGTATGAAGACATATCAATTGTAGGAGCTTATAATAAGGTCTATATAAAAGAGTTTGTAAAAGGGGGCGTGGTGCATCCCATGGGCGTGGAATATTTTATCAGCTATAACTTCGGAACCATAAGCCCCATGAACTTGAAATTTGGTGTGCAGACATATCAATGGTAGGCGCTTATATGAGGGTATATAGAAATGAGTTTGCAAAAGGGGGCGTGGGGCATCCTATAGGCGTGGAATAATTTATCAGCTATAACTTCGGAACCATAAGTCCCACGAACTTGAAATTTGGTATGCAGACATATCAATGGTAGGTGCTTATACGAGGGTATATATAAACGAGTTTATAAAAGGGGGCGTGGCACATCCCGTAGGTGAGTAATATTTTACCACCTATAACTTCGGAACCATAATTCCCACGATCTTGAAATTTGGTATGAAGACATATCAATAATAGGTGGCGTGGTGCATCCCATAGCCGTGAATTTTTGTATCATCTATAGCTTCGGAACCATAAGTCCCTCGAACTTGAAATTTAATATGCAGACATATCAATGGTAGGTGCTTATTGGAGGTTATATATAAACGAGTTTGTATAAGGGAG
>NW_016164088.1:20377-23142 GCF_001687245.7 Rhagoletis zephyria | reverse complement strand
TATATATAAACGAGTTTGTAAAAGTGGCGTGGTACATCCCATAGGCGTGGAATTTTTTATCAGCTATAACTTCGGAGCCATAAGTCCCAAGAACTTGAAATTTTGGTATGCAGGCATGTCTATGGTAGGCGCTTATAGTATGGCATATATAAATGAGTTTGTAAAAGGGGGTGTGGCACATCCCATACTCGTGGAATTTTTTATCAGCTATAACATCGGAACCATAAGTCCCAAGAACTTGAAGTTTGGTATGCTGGCATGTCTATGGTAGGCGCTTATAGTATGGCATTTATTAATGAGTTTGTAAAAGGGGGCGTGGCACATCCCATAGGCGTTGAATTTTTTATCAGCTATAACTTCGGAGCCATAAGTCCCACGAACTTGAAATTTGATATGCAGACATATCAATGGTAGGTTCTTACAGTAGGGTATATATAAACGAGTTTGTAAAAGGGGGCGTGGCTTGTCCTGTATTCGTTGAAAGGTTTATCAGCTATAACTTCGGAACCATATGTCGCATCAACTTTAAATTTTGTATGCAGTTATATACATATTTGGTTGGTGCTTATACTAAGGTCTCTATAAATGAGTCTGTAAAAGGGGGCGTGGTGCATCCCATAAGCGTGAATTTTTTTTTATCTATAAATTCGGAACCATAAGTCCCTCGAACTTGAAATTTAATATGCAGACATATAAATGGTAGGTGCTTATGGGAGGGTATATATAAACGAGTATGTAAAAGGGGGTGTGGCGCATCCCATAGGCGTGAAATTTTATATCAGGAATAACCTCGGATCCACAAGTCGCACGAACTTGAAATATAAATAAGTTTGTAAAAGATTACGTGGCAAATCCCATAGGCGTGACAATTTTTATTAGCTATAACTTCAAAATCATAAGTCAAATGAAATTTAAATTTGGTATGCAGACAAATCTATCGTAGGAGCTTATAGTAAGGTATATATGAATGAGTTTATAAAAGGCGGCGTGGCACATCCCGTGGGCGTGGAATTTTTAATCAGCTATAAATTGGGAACCATAAGTCACATGAACTTGAAATTTGGTATTTATACATAGGTATCTATGGGAGGTGTTCAGAGTAAAGTATATATAAATGAGTTTGTAAAAGGGGGATATACATATATATGACTATCTATTAGATAACTCGGATATTTAAAACTGTGTGTTTTTTAAACCTTACCGTATTTAGATTATTTTGTAATGGAAAGATTAAATAATTTTTTAATCTTGCGATGCTGTTAAACGAAAAAGTTTTGTTCATAATGAATAAAACTCCTTCGGAATTAAGCATTATACTAGAAAAGTGCAGCTAAATAAAACAGCTAATCGAATAGGCAGCTAAACGGAATGTACCGTAGTAGAATAATTTTAATTTAGAAATTTGATCGTTACCTTAATCTATCTAATATTAATAATGGAACAAAATTTGCAGTGCAAGTGATGATCAATATATATTAGTTATAGCACGATAAAGCCAAAAGTATGGCTCCTAAGGATGCCTTAATGTAAACAAAGAAAATAGTACTGTTTTATATTTTGATTTATTTACCCCGAACGACGTCAGGTGCTCTGCTAGTTCTCTATAAAAACATGTTACAAAAATTGGGTGTGTTTTTAAGAACAATTTATTTTTTTTTTTGTTTGATGAGGTGGTTTATTTTGTGAGAGTCAGCAATGAAGTCTTTACGATGAACAGAACCCGAGATATAACAATTTAAAGAAGTACTTGATTATTTAGTCGGAATAACGAAAAAATCAAAAATTTTACAGATCATATGTATATCCGAAGAAAAAAGGAAAAATATGAAGCCAATAGAAATTGTGACACCAAATTTGGTGTCCGGTATGAAAAAGAATGCCTCATATGTATGTTATATATATTATAGCACAGAATAATGGTAGTATTAGAATTGTAATATATGATTTGATTATTTGTAGGGCTGCATTTTATAATTCTTGTATGCCATTACAGTGTCTGAATATCATCTATATATATAAAACATTAGCCGTTTTCGTTGTTCGGAGGTAACTCATAGATTTTCAGTAAAATTTTTAGAGGTTATACCTTGCATATATGGTCCTATTATAAGGTACCAGAAAACTCGCTAGGTGGCGCTGGGGTCGAGTTATTTATAAAAGTCGTATTTATGAACCGATTTCACTCAAATTCAAAACGTGTACTACCTCCATGATGAAAAATACGTTTACTAAAAATAGACCCGCTACGTGGCGCGGAAGTTGAGTTATTTATAAAAGCCGTATTTATGAACCGATTTCGTTCAAATTCAAAGTATAAGCTACCTGAATGATGAAAAAAGCATTTGCGAAAAATGGACCCCATAAAAGCCCTATTTATGAATCGTTTTTGTTAATGCAAATTCGAAACGTTTATTACTTACATGATGATTTTTTTGAAGTGAAACTTCTTTAGCGGCGGTTGGTTGGTTGGGAGTAAATTGGCGAATTCAGCGGAAATTGCGCACGGAAATGTTGCAACGGAAGTGATGCAACGGAAATGGTGCAACGAAAATGGTTGGGGCTGAAACAAGTACTTCTTGTGTGTATGCAACGGAAATGATGCAACGGAAATGATGCAACTGAAATGGTGCAACGGAAATGGTTGGGGCTGAAATAAGTGCTTCTTGTGTGTATGCATATGGTATTAATTTAACAAAAATTTGCTAACAAAAGGTTAAAGAATAATATTTAGAAAAATACCAATACAAGAATGAAAGTAAAGGTGA
>NW_016164088.1:0-17990 GCF_001687245.7 Rhagoletis zephyria | reverse complement strand
CGATGTTGCTGTTGAAATTTTTATCCAATTTGTCATCGATTTTGTTATCGGTATTTTGATGGACGTTATAATCGATTTTGGTATCGATAGAGTACAAAGATAAAAATGGCGATAATGGAAAAACCGAATAACATGAATGTTATTAAAACGAACAGTGGTAGAGGTAGGGATCTACATTGATAGAAAAAAAGCGCAAAAATACCTTAAGCAAACCTTAAGCAAAAGCAGATGTGCGTATGTACAGATAGATAAGTAACGCAAGTTTCACTTCTACAGTGTGGCCCAGGCGCACTTACTTTTTTTTTCATTCTAAACATATATGTACATACACACATAAAATGATAGCCGTTTTCGTTGTTCGGACTAAACTCAAAAACCAGTCAATTTGTCGGAGGTTATACCTTGCATATATTCCTAGTATAGCCCATTAGACAACACGCCGATGGCGCTGGAGTAGAGTTACTTATCTTAAGTCTAAGCAGAAGAAGTCTAAGAGTCTTATTTATTAATCGATTTCGTTCAAATTCGCAAAGTTAGCTACCTGTATGATGAAAAATTCGTTTCCTAAAAATGAACCGGTTATAATTTATAAAATCTGATTGAAATTTATAATGCGCATTCATTTCATGACAAGCAGTGATTTTGAATAATTGAGCTGCAGCCGAAATATATAGAAACCCACACGGGGTTTGGTCTGCTTTTGCCGTATATTCATCCTCAACGAATTTACTTTTCATATGGCTAAATGGAGCATTCGTTGAAGTGTGCACGTAAAGAACGCAACATTGTGTAAGCGCACCTTTGCCTGACGCCCTCATACACCCTAAATGCGATCTTGCACCTACCTCCGATTGACGAAATTGCTCGGGGCGACCGTTAGTACAGCAGTAAGACTCAAAGAAACCAGTTCATAAATATTAAGGTAAATTGTAAAAGTGGCAAATTGGCAAGCAAATATTCGACCACATCCGTAAAAAAAGGAACACGATAGGTATATCAGTGGCTTCATTTGAACGATATTTAAGAGATCACATGACTCATTTAGTCAATGTACGGGAAAACTTTTCATCCTGGGGGGATGGGGGGCGAAGATTTTCTGGCCCTTCTATAACTGAAAACTGGTTTACGGACCAATGTTAAAGTTGCAAGATCATAGAAGAATATTTCGCACGCTTGGCAGAGATCTCACAGGTGGAAATAAGACCATCGGTAAAACTCATGACATCGAAAAGAATTAATATTCCATATGGTATCACAGCGCTACTATTCTTGGCCTATGTGTGAGGAGGATTCTGCTCTTTAGTCGTTTCAATTTAAACTAAAGATGTTTACTTTAGAGACCGCTTTTGCTATTAAATGCTATTTTTGTATTAGCCAACGCAAAAGATCTGATTAGGCGCCGCGAAGCAAGCGGGATCCCGAATCCCGGTACTAGATGCCTTAGCCGATCCCACTGACTCAGAATTTGCCTACGCACTGTGCTGCTTTTCACACTTGATCATGTGGTTGTTAGTTTTTTTGGTTTTTGTTAATAATTATATTTTTAGAATGTTTAACTTTTAGGTGTGCTCGTCCTTAAGCTATCTGTTTTTGTTATTTTATGGCCTTATAACAAATATATTCAACAATTATTGTTGAGCTTGAAGCCGTTTTTAATGAATAACTTATTATGGAAAAGCAACAATAATTTGAAAAAATTGTAGATGTGATAGCTATTTCGGAAATCACCACATTTCCTCATCAGACTTCTTTCAGTAGGATTGAAACCGACGGTCTCACATGATCAAGTGTGAAAAGCAGCGGAATAGCTGCGCTTGATGGTGTTAGCTTTAGAGATGTGAATAGTATTGATACTCAAACTTCATCGTTAAAATATATTTTCATAGCAAGCGTCGCCAAAGCAACGTAACGGCAAAATTTACAATGGTTGAATGGAGAATGGTTGAGGAGCATTGTATAAAAGTGCAAACAGTCAACGACGTAGCGTAGACGTAGATTGACGCAGACACGATCTTACTTATGGGATTCGCGTGTTAACGAAAACTCACTACCGCATGGCTTTGAAGTTGCCCTTGCTTCTCTCTCTCTATCAATAGTATTTGGTATGCTCTACGTACGTCAACATACCTTTACGCTACGTCGTGGAATGTTGGCGCTTTAACTAGGTTTCAAAATGATAATTTACCGGAACATAACGTGGATCAAACAAAGAGCAATTCTCTTTGGAGCAATTTTGATCAAAAATCTAAGTAAGCTTACAAAAGTTTTTTTGGGAGGGCTTTAGATTGGTAATCCCGAAGTACAGCATTAAGGAAAATATGGGAGGTAGAGGGGCGTCTAATAGTTCCCTGTATGTAGTTTTAAAGGAATTTGTTGTTAAAGTTTGTAATTTTAACCACCTTGTATGGCACTATTTTACAATATATTTACACGTTATTTACACTCATGATGCAATAATACAAGGTGTTATCGGTTGGCAACTACTCGCTCTAATTCCGCCATATTGACTGCCTTAGGTGAAACAGTGCTACTTCTTAAACAATTTTTTGCCTAATAATATAGTTGAATTTTTTTTTGTTTTTTCTCAGCACACACATCTTGTTTTCTCAAAAAGGTATTATATCTAATTTTATTCCCTTTCATTGCGAATATACTATAAAAAAAGCAAATTTTGTTTAGAAGAAAAAATGAAATTTTATATATTTCCCCAAATGGGGATTCATTTCTTCCAGTTTTTCTTCTTATTCTACTGAGCTAAAGCAGTGTCAAATCGAGCTGCCACAACTGATACCACCCTGTGTTATTGCATCATGATTTACACTCAATATATGTGCAGTTAGAGTGTGCACGNCACCACCCTGTATTATTGCATCATGATTTACACTCAATATATGTGCAGTTAGAGTGTGCACGATCAAACAAATAAATACTTTTAGTATCCCTGTAGTCAAATGAACTAGTTGTAAACTACCTCAGAACTAGTATGAACTGCATTCCCAACTAGTCAGCCAACTATCTTTTTACCATGCAATGAACTAGTATTTCTAAAACGGGGATGTCCTACGAGATGGCAATTGTCAGATTTCGGTCAGAAATATACCAGTCTCATACTAAATAGTTAGTTGAAAATAGACAGAAAAATACTAGTCCATTTATGGACCGAAACCACTACATTCGGAGTCAAAAAATAAAGTGAATTCATGAATATACAATAAAATAAAACTCNTGAACTAGTATTTCTAAAACGGGGATGTCCTACGAGATGGCAATTGTCAGATTTCGGTCAGAAATATACCAGTCTCATACTAAATAGTTAGTTGAAAATAGACAGAAAAATACTAGTCCATTTATGGACCGAAACCACTACATTCGGAGTCAAAAAATAAAGTGAATTCATGAATATACAATAAAATAAAACTCTTGATAAAGTTCACTTTAACATATTAAACACTTTTATTAAGAAGCCTTAGATTTGCCAGTAATTAGTGTTAATTTTATGAGTATGTGTTAATAGGAAAAATCTACTACATATATATATATAGGAAAAATCTACTACATATATATTTGTGGAAGTATGTATGTATGTGCCACGTTGCAGCCTACACGGACGGATAGAATCGAACAACATTTTGACAGAGTATTGCCATGACTCCTGGGCCTATAATAGGGTGAAAAAATTGGGATCCTACAAGGGGGCGTGGCACCTCCTATAGGCGTGAAATTTTTAATCAGCCATAACTTCGGAACCATAAGTCACATGAGCTTGAAATTTGATATACAGACATATAAATGGTAGGTGCTTATAAGAGGGTATATATAAATGAGTTTGTAAAAGAGGGCGTGGCACATCTCATAAGCGTGGAATTTTTTATCAGCTATAACTTCGGAACCTTAAGTCACACGAACTTGAAATTTGGTATGCCGACATTTTAATGGTAGGTTCTTATAGGAGGGAATATATAAACGAGTTTGTAAAAGGGGGAGTGGCACACCCCATAGGCGTGGCATTTCTCATCAGCTATAACTTCGGAGCCTTAAGTCAAACGAACTTGAAATTAGGTATGCAGACATATCAATGGTAGGTGCTTATAGGAGAGTATATATAAATGAGTTTGTAAAAGGGGGCGTGGCACATCCCATTGGCGTGGAATTTTTTATCAACTATAACTTCGGAACCATAAGTCTCAAGAATTTGAAATTTGGTATGCAGGCAAGTCTATGGTAGGCGCTTATAGTATGGCATATATAAATGAGTTTATAAAACAGGGCGTGGCCCATCCCATAGGCGTGGCATTTTTATCAGCTATATCAACGGAACCAGAAGTCCCACGAACTTGAAATTTGCTATGGAAACATGGCAATGGAAGGTGCTTATAGCAGGGTATATATAAACGAGTTTGTAAAAGGGGGCGGGGCACATCCCATAGGCGCGGAATTTTTTATCAGCTTTAACTTCGGAACCATAAGTCACACGAACTTGACATTTGGTGTGCAAACATATCTATGGTAGGTGCTTACAGGAGGGTATATAAAAACGAGTTTGTAAAAGGGGGCGTGGCACATCCCATAGGCGCGGAATTTTTATCAGCTATAACTTCGGAACCATAAGTCTCNCATTTGGTGTGCAAACATATCAATGGTAGGTGCTTACAGGAGGGTATATAAAAACGAGTTTGTAAAAGGGGGCGTGGCACATCCCATAGGCGCGGAATTTTTATCAGCTATAACTTCGGAACCATAAGTCTCACGAACTTGAAATTTGGTGCGCATGCATATCAATGGTATAGTTTGCAAAAGGGGGGCGTAGCACATCCCAAAGGAATGTAATTTTTTATTAGGTATAACCTAGGAACCATAAGTCACACGAACTTGAAATTTGGTATGCAGACATTTCAATGGTAGGTGCTTATACGAGGGTATATATAAACGGGTTTGTAAAAGGGGGCGGGGCAAATCCCATAGGCGTGGGATCTTTTACCACCTATAACTTCGGAACCATAAGACCCATGAACTTCAAATTTGGTACGAAGACATATCAATAGTAGGTGCTTATAATAAGGTCTATATAAAAGAGTTTGTAAAAGGGGCGTGGTGCATCCCATGCGTGAATTTTTTTATCATCTATAACTTCGGAACCATAAGTCCCTCGAACTTGAAATTTGGTATGCAGACATATCAATGGTAGGTGCTTATACGAGGGTATATATAGACGAGTTTGTAAAAGGGGTCCTGGCACATCCCATATGCGTGGAATATTTTACCAGCTATAACTTCGGAACCATAAATCCCACGATCTTGAAATTTGGTATGCAGACATATAAATGGTAGGTGCTTATACGAGGGTATATATAAACGAGTTTGTAAAAGGGGGAGTGGCACATCCCAAGGGCGTGGAATATTTTACCAGCTATAACTTCGGAACCATAAGCCTCATGAACTTGAAATTTGGTATGAAGACATATCAAGAGGATGTGCTTATAATAAGGTCTATATAAAAGAGTTTGTAAAAGGGGGCGTGGTGCATCCGATAGGCGTGAATTTTTTTATCATCTATAACTTCGGAACCATAAGTCCCTCGAACTTCAAATTTAATATGCAGACATATCAATGGTAGGTGCTTATGGGAGGTTATATATAAACGAGTTTGTAAAAGGGTGCGTCCCACATCCCATAGGTGTGGAATTTTTATTAGGTATAACTTCGGAACCATAAGTCTCACGAACTTGAAATTTGGTATGCAAATGTAGCTATGGTAGGTGCTTATAAAAAGATAAATATAAATAAGTTTGTAAAAGATGGCGTGACAATCTCATAGGCGTGAAAACTTTTATCAGCTATAACCTCAAAATCATAAGTCACATTAAATTTAAATTTGCTATGCAGGTAGGAGCTTATAGTAAGGTATATATGAATGAGTTTATAAAAGGCGGCGTGGCACATCCCGCAGGCGTGGAATTTTTAATCAGCCATAAATTGGGAACCATAAGTCACATGAACTTGAATGTTGGTATTTATACATAGGTATCTATGGGAGGTGTTCAGAGTAAAGTATATATAAATGAGTTTGTAAAAGGGGGATATACATATATATATATATTTATCTATTAGATAGCTCGGATATTTAAAACTGTGTGCTGTTTTTTGAAACCTTACCGTATTTATATTATTTTGAAATGGAAAGATTAAATCATTGTTTAATCTTGCGATGCTGTTAAACGAAAAATGTTCATTCATAATGAATAAAACTCCTTCCGAATTAAGCATTATACTAGAAAAGTGCATAAATAAAACAGCTAAAAAATAGGCAGCTAAACGGAATGTACCGTAATAGAATAATTTTAATTTAAAAATTTGATTGTTATCTTAATCTATCTAATATTAATAATGGAACAAAATTTGCAGTACAAATGATGATCGATATATATTAGTTATAGCACGATAAAGCCAAAAGTATGGCTCCTAAGGATGCCTTAATGTAAACAAAGAAAATAGTTTATCTCCTTTAAATTATGCTGAACTGAATATTTGTATTACTGTTTTATATTTTGATTTGTTTAACCCTAACGACGTCGGCTGCTCTGCTAGTTCTCTATAAAAAACACGTTACAAAAATTGGGTGTTTTTTAAGAGATATTTACTTTTTTTTGTATGATGAGGTGGTTTCCCTGCAGCAAATCAAACTGGTTCAGAACTTGCGCTGAGCTAGCCTGAAAAGGGACAGTACTGGTTCTTCATCTATCCCAACTCAATGCTTGCAACTGTCTTTTTTAACATGGCGATGTCCTACGAAGTGACAATTGTCGCCCTCTGCAGAACTTTTGAACTTGTTCTGAGCTGACTCTGGCTTAGATGGTTCTGATACAGTTCATATAACAACAGTTCTTAGATAGTTCAAAAAGGGTCACCTCCGGGCTAGAAAAAATGTGGTTAGTTTTGAGCTGGTTCTAATAAGTATAGTATAGAGCCTTTTCTTAAATAAGCACGCATACAATTTTGTACATAAAAATACTTCATTATATGTTTCAAGAGCTATTTGTTTTGAACTAATTTACTTTTTGACGCAAACTGTGCTTTAAATTTAGGTATATAAAGTGTCAATTATTCCTTTATTTTCTAAAGCCATTATTCTTACAAATAATTTATATTTGTTACGAATAATGGGTATTTCTGGGATACCTATAATTAAAAATCTAAACTAAGTCGTGTCAAAAAATGAGAAAAACTGTGATATATTGAATGATTATTTGTGATAACTCAGCGTTAAATTGCATTAAATTTATTGAAATGTAATACATATACTTTCCGCCATCTCATAAGAAATATAGAATTTTGAATATTCACAATAGTTTTCATGCTAAATATTTTTCGTAAATTTTTTATTTAAGGATGTCTCATAAGTATTATAACATAAACAAATAAAATCACGTTTCTAACTGTGTTGGAAATTTAGTAGAATTCTAGAAACTGTTATAAAAACTTCAATATTTTAAATCAGAGTTTATAAGTATGCAGTTCTATAGCCCATTAAATTTTAGTATAATTAATCTCGCTGATTTTTTATAACTCTTTTTACGCACGCTCTTGAAGGCATTCTCCTATTTAAATATTTTCGTTTAAGATGCAAGATTACACTTTACTACACTAAAATTTTATGGGCTACAAAACAGAATACTTGAAATATTAAAAAAAAAAATATGAGAAAAAAATTTGAAATTGTGAAGACAGTTTTTAGAGTTCTATAAGTTTGCAGCACAGTTAGGAATTTGAATTTAAATGGTTTATGGAGTATGAGACACAGTACTTAAATAAAAACTAAACGAAAAATATTTAAAATGAAGAACATTGGAAATTAAAAAAAAAAATCAATGCATAACTACACATTTCGGGGGCTTAGTGATACATTTACGTATGTACATTATCGTTCATATCAATAGCACTCCCATTTCAAAGTGAGATTGTTTACCACTTTTGCTAATTTTTTTACATCTGATTAAAAGGTCAAACATTTTGACGAAAAATCGTTAAATTTAACTTTGTTTTGTATAAAGTTTTAAAACATGGTTTATATGATTTTATTCATATTTTATACGTACGTAGATATGTATAAAAATGACATTAATGTACCAATAACGACTTTTTTGGAAATATTTGAGCAGTTGCCCCATAAACTATGTAGAGAATTACATATTTAATAAACGAAAACAGTTTGTTATTACTTGTAGGGTCTAAGAAAATCGAAAAAATATAGTATATTACATATAGTATATAGTATTGACAGCGCAACTAGCAACATATGAGTTTCAACCGTCCAACTCTGCATCCCTTTTTCATTAATTTAGAGACAGTTCTGAAATTTGTAGGGCAGAACTAGCGCTTTGCTAGACTGTCCCTAAATTTTGCTGCAGGGTTATTTTGTGAGCCAACAATGAAGTCTTTACAATGAACAGATCCCGAGATATAACAATTTAAAGAAGTACTTGATTATTTAGTCAGAATAACGGAAAATCCAAAATTTGACAGATCATATGTATATCCGAAGAAAAAAGGAAAAATAAGAAGCCAATAGGAATTGTGACACCAAATTTGGGGTCCGGTATGAAAAAAATGCCTCATATGTATGTTATATATATTATAGCACAGAATAATGGTAGTATAAGATTTTTAATATATTATTTGACTATTTGTAGGGTTGCATTTTATAATTCTTTTATGCCATTACAGTGTCTGAATGTCATCTATATATAAAAAGTGTGAAAAGCAGCGGAATAGCTGCGCTTGATTGTGTTGGCTTAGCAAATGAAAAAGTGGGAAAAAACAACGATAATTTACAAGAAGAACTTAGCACAGTGCGTAGACAACTGGCTGAGTCAGTGGGATCGTCGGTTCGAATCCTACTGAAAGAAGTCTGATGACGAAATGAGGTGAATTCCGAAATAGGTATCACTTCTACCATTTTTCTTCAAATTAATGTTGCCTTTCCACAATAAGTTTTTCATTAAAAATGGTTCAAGCTCAATAAAAATTGTTGAATATAATTGTTGTTAGGTGATAAAATAACAAAAGCAAATAACTTAAGGACTAGCACACCTAAAAGTTAATAATAATAATAATAATAGATTGGCGCTTACACATATGTTAGTATTTGGCCGAGCTTCTCCTCCGACTTGTGGCGTGCGCCTTGATGTTGTCACACAAAGCGGAGGGACCTACAGTTTTACGCCGACTCCGAACGGCGATTCTATATTTATGAGAAGCTGTTTTGCATGGCAGAAATACACTTGGAGGTTTGCCATTGCCTGCCGAGGGACGACCGCTGTTAAGAAAAAACATTTTTCTAAAAGCTAAACATTCTAAAAATAGAATTATTAACAAAAACCCACAAAACCAACAACCACATGACCAAGTGGTATAGCAGCGGAATAGCTGCGCTCGATTGTGTTGGCTTCAAAAATGAAAAAATGGGAAAAAGCAACGATAATTTACAGGGCGAACTTAGCTCAGTGCGTAAGCAACTGGCTGAGTCAGTGGGATCGTCGGTTTGTATCCTACTGAAAGAAGTCTGATGAGGAAATGCGGTGATTTCAAATTATTGTTGCTTTTCTACAATAAGTTTTTCATTAAAATCGGCCTCAAGCTCAATAAAAATTGTTGAATATAATTGTTATAAGGCCATACAAAAAACAAAAACAAATATCTTAAGGACGAGCACACCTAAAGGCTGGTATGCAGCTCTCAAGAAATCGGTCAAGAAAAATTTCCCATTATTTCGTGTGTGTGTCCAAGGAATTATGACATTTTTCATACTTCACAGTCTGTTGCCTCACTCTTTCCTCAAGAAATAATGGAACGGGCATATATTTCTGTTGCAAACCTGGATTGCCTTGTGCTCTTTTTTCACAAAAAAAATTAGAAAACCGTAGTAAAAAGCGTAGCAAATTTCTTAAGAACTGCGTACTGCCTGAAGGAAATTTGACATAAGAAAATTTCTTAGCCATTTCTAGTTCGTCATTTTGTATGGAAATTTAGCATTCCTTGCGAACTGCATACAGGCCTTAAAAGTTAAACATTCCAAAAATAGAATTATTAACAAAAACCAACAACCACATGATCAAGTGTGAAAAGCAGCGGAATAGCTGCCCTTGATTGTGTTAGCTTTAGAGATGTGAATAGTATTGATACTCAAACATTATCGTTAAAATATATTTTCATAGCAAGCGTCGCCAAAGCAATGTAACGGCAAAATTTACAATGGTTGAATGGAGAATGGTTGAGGAGCATTGTATAAAAGTGCAAACAGTCAACGACGTAGCGTAGACGTAGATTGACGCAGACACGATCTTACTTATGGGATTCGCGTATTAACGAAAACTCACTACCGCATGGCTTTGACGTTGCCGTTGCTTCTCTCTCTCTCTATCAATAGTATTTGGTATGCTCTACAGTGTTGCCGTTTTAGCCCTTTGGTAGCTTGATTTAGCTACCACATACTGTTTTTGGCCACATAAATTTAAAATTGCCCCTAGCCCTTTTTTTAGCCCTTTGGAGAATTTATTCATACTTGGTATGAAAAAGTTGTATATGCTTAATTTGATCTAATTTTTTTTTTCATTTAGTTTAGTTTAGTTTATTTATTATTCAACTTTAGTACACGAGATTATAATTACCTCATTAACGTACCAAACAACATTTATGTAAGAGATGATTTTTACCTTCTTACCTTCCTTTTATTAGCTCGGGATGTAACTATGTAATATTGATGCGCCTAAAAGATGCAGCGATTTCTATTCTCAAGTCACATACCTGATGACAGTGCGAATGGCAATTATAATAGGGAGGTTTTAGTTTTTTAAACTATAATTTTATTATTTAAACTAAGAAAGACTGATATATATACATATAGTATGTATTGTATGTTCCTTACGTTTTTATACATACATACTGCAAAAGTGTTATGCTGAATTTCCACTAGGCATTAAATGGCAAAAATGAAAAATGACAAAGTCGGGCATTAAAAAAAAAATCGTGTAATTACATTAAAAAAATAGTAATTAAGTTCATATCCACATGGCATTTTTTCAACTGGCATACATTTTTTTTCATTTCAATGCCTAGTGGAAATTCGGCATTAGGGCTGTTAACTTATCTATTAACGATTTAACTATAGTTTAAAATAGATAAGTTGACGGCTATTAATATGCTTAATTTTTTAAATGGCCCAACAAGTCGATTGCCCGTGCATGTTCTTGTGGTGTGATTGTACCAGCTGCTGGTGCGACTTCGAAAACTATTTGAAAATTTTATGATTGTACCAGCATGCTGGTGTCGTGAGTAGTGAAATTAGCCCAATTTTCTAAGTAAAAAGTATTTTGGCGGAAATTTCTTGCACTATATGAGCCAAAGCCGTGTTTGTGGAATATTAAGCTCACGATATTGTCGTTGTGAATTAAAAAAAAAACAGTGTTTAGCAAAATGGTAGAAAAATTATGAAATTTCGGCTCTAATCATTTTAATCTTTCCTCGATCTCATTTGTAGAAATAAATATTGTACCAGCATTCTGGTAAGTTATATGCTTCAAGCCTGATAGTACAATCACTTGATGGAGCCAGCAAGCTGGCGTCGTATATTTCCCCTTTTATACAAAAAGGTTTTTGGTTGGATAAAATATTAGTTTTTTTTTACAGAGTTCATTGTTTTTCTATACCATTACTTATTGCAAATGTTTGCGTGTATACTTATATATACTGGTATATATTGGTAAAAAATTGTAGCTACCATTTTTAGCCACAGCGACTTTTTTTAGCCCTTTTTTAGGCCGATTTTTAGAGGAATTTGGCTACCACTAAAAATGATTCGCGGCGACACTGATGCTCTACGTACGTCAACATACCTTTACGCTACGTCGTTGAATGTTGGCGCTTTAACCAGGTTTCAAAATGATAATTTACCGGAACATAACGTGGATCAAACAAACAGCAATTCTCTTTGGAGTAATTTTGATCAAAAATCTAAGTAAGCTTACAAAAGTTTTTTTGGGTGGTCTTTAGATTGGTAATCCCCGAGTACAGTATTAAGGAAAATATGGGAGGTAGAGGGGCGTCTAATAGTTCCCTGTATAAAGTTTCAAAGCGCGCAACCTAATAGTTTTTAAGGAATTTGTTGTTAATGTTTGTAATTTGAACCACCTTGTATGGCACTATTTTACAATATATTTACACGTTATTTACACTCATGATGCAATAATACAAGGTGTTATCGGTTGGCAACTTCTCGCTCTAATTCCGCCATATTGACTGCCTTAGGTGAAACAGTGTTACTTCGTAAATAATTCTTTGCCTAATATTATAGTTGAATTTTTTTTATTTTTTCTCAGCACACACATTTTGTTTTCTCAAAAAGGTATTATATCTAATTTTATTTTCTTTCATTGCGAATATACTATAAAAAAGCAAATTTTGTTTAGAAGAAAATATGAAATTTTATATATTTCCCCAAATGGGAATTCATTTCTTCCCGTTTTTCTTCTAATTCTACTGAGCTAAGGCAGTGTCAAATCGAGCTGTCACAACTGATACCACCTTGTATTATTGCATCATGATTTACAGTCAATATATGTGCAGTTGGAGTGTGCACGATCAAACCAATAAATACTTTTAGTATCCCTGTAGTCAAATGAACTAGTTGTAAACTACCTCAGAACTAGTATGAACTGCATTCCCAACTAGTCAGCCAACTATCTTTTTACCATGCAACGAACTAGTATTTTTAACATGGGGATGTCCTACGAGATGGCAATTGTCAGATTTCGGTCAGAAAAATACCAGTCTCATACTAAATAGTTAGTTAAAAATAGACAGAAAAATACTAGTCCAATTATGGACCGAAACCACTACTTAAGGAGTAAAAAAATAAAGTGAATTCATGAATATACAATAAAAGAAACTTTTAATCAAGTTCACTTTAACATATTAAACATTTTTATTAAGAAGCCTTAGATTTGCCAATAATTAGTGTTAATTTTATGAGTATGAGTTAATAGGAAAAATCTACTATATATTTGTGGAAGTATGTATGTATGTGCCACATTGCAGCCTAAAAGGACGGACAGAATCAAACAAAATTTTGACAGAGTATTGCCATGACTCCTAGGCCTGTAATAGGGTGAAAAAAATTGGGATCCTACAAGGGGCATGGCACCTCCCATAGGCGTGAAATTTTTAATCAGCCATAACTTCGGAACCATAAGTCACATGACCTTGAAATTTGGTATACAGACATATAAATGGTAGGTGCTTATAAGAGGGTATATATAAATGAGTTTGTAGAAGGGGCGTGACACATCCCATAGGCGTGGAATTTTTTATCAGCTATAACTTCGGAACCTCCGGTCATACGAACTTGAAATTTGGTATGCAAACATATCAATAGTAGCTGCTTATAGGAGGGTATATATAAATGAGTTTATAAAAGGGGGCGTGGCACATCCCATAGGCGTAAAATTTTTTATCAGCTATAACTTCGGAACCTTAAGTCACACGAACTTGAAATTTTTTATGCAGACATATCAATGGTCGGTGCTTATAGGAGGGTATATATAAATGAGTTTATAAAAGGGGGCGTGGCACATCCCATAGGCGTAAAATTTTTTATCAGCTATAACTTCGGAACCTTAAGTCACACGAACTTGAAATTTTTTATGCAGACATATCAATGGTCGGTGCTTATAGGAGGGTATATATAAATGAGTTTATAAAAGGGGGCGTGGCACATCCCATAGGCGTAAAATTTTTTATCAGCTATAACTTCGGAACCTTAAGTCACACGAACTTGAAATTTTTTATGCAGACATATCAATGGTCGGTGCTTATAGGAGGGTATATATAAATGAGTTTATAAAAGGGGGCGTGGCACATCCCATAGGCGTAAAATTTTTTATCAGCTATAACTTCGGAACCTTAAGTCACACGAACTTGAAATTTTTTATGCAGACATATCAATGGTCGGTGCTTATAGGAGGGTATATATTAATGAGTTTGTAAAAGGAGGCGTGGCACATCCCATAGGCGTTGAATTTTCGATCAACTATAACTTCGGAACCATAAGTCACACGAACCTGAAATTTGGTATGCAGGCATGCCTATGGTACGTGCGTATAGTATGGCATATATAAATGAGTTTGTAAAAGGGGGCGTGGCACATCCCATAGGCGTGGAATTCTTTATCAGCTATAACTTCGGAACCATAAGTCTCAAGAATTTGAAATTTGGTATGCACTCATGTCTATGGTAGGCGCTTATATTATGGCATATATAAATGAGTTTATAAAACAGGGCGTGGTACATTCCATAGGCGTGCTTAGATTTTGGTTCATATTTGCGCATGTATGTGTTAATAACGCTGACTATAATATTTTCAAATCTCAGTAGGCTTTTTTGATTATTGAAAGCATTGAGCGAATTCGAATTTTTAAAATATCCCCGCAGCGAATATCATGAATTAGTCACTTAAGTGTCCCGTACGGCCATATCAAATGTTTAATGACTTTGGGCTTCGCTTACATGGAAGTCGTTCATGACTTTTTCATGCAAATGGCAATTTAGGCGTTGATGGAATCTGCATGACTTTGCATTGCAGTGATCATTGATGAAATTCAAGCGACAATGTCCTGCAATGAACTTTTTATAATTGACCGCTGCAAGACATTGTCTGTTATAAGTCTTTCATAGGAGTACACCTGCATGAAATTTCAGCTACATATATGTCGCTTAGGATTCACAGCAAGAGCGACGATGTCACCAGTGAACATTTTCGCTACTGGGAGCATTGATGCTGAGATTTACATACATTCATATTTGCGAATGTATGCATATATTAATAACGTTTCCGTTAATATTTTCAAATCTCAGTAGGCTGCTTTTGCATATTCAAATTATTTAGCGAATTTGAATTTTTAAAATAACATCGATGCTAAGATTTAAATTCTAATGAACGAATGTATGTATGTATGTATTAAAAACGTTTACGTTAATATTTTCAAATTTCAGTAGGCTTTGTTTCGCCAAAATGTTGTCCAGTCATTCAAGCTGATGCCACATAAAACTTTTGCTTCGCTTTACGTGACAGATTCGATTTGACAGATAACATTAATTGTATGAAAATGCACAAAGCATACCACATAGATCATTGAAGTTGCAGCGCGAAGCGAAAAGATGGCCAACTCCCATCTTTGGGCGCTTTGACAATCAGCCGGTCTAATATTTATTTTGTTTCGTCCAAGTTCGAGTATTCATACAGAAACATAAAACTCAATTACATTGCTAATAATTTTAAAGCAATATATCTAAAATCCATAGCAATTTTGACGAGTAAAAATGCAGTGCAAAATTGATTTCTTGGCGTTCATTGTGGCATACATTTTGCGTATGGCGCTTTGCTGGCATAGTTATAAATGTCACGCAAAGCTACAAAGTTTTATCTGGCATCAGCTTTAGGTATTGAAAATATTAAAGCAGTGGTCGGCGCTTCATACCACAATTGTGGAAGATCAACTCACACGTATTCTTAAGGCGCTGGCCCAATGCAGGCTTGCTTTGCGCACCTTGCTGACTTCAATTTGCTTTGATTTACTTTGAAAACTTGCTTGGCCGAATGGTGGCTTGGAACGCTGTCAAAGTAACCAGCTGTCTGGTTGAAATGTCAATGTCTGTTCCCTTAACGTTAATAATTATTTCATAAAAAATTCTAAAAAATGTATCAAAAACTTTCAGATTTATTTTTAAATTAATGCGAAATAATGTTTGTATTTAAAAGAAGTGATAATAATGATACATACATATCTATATCTACATTTACTAAAAAAAATTATAACTTAAAAAAGCGATTTACTTGAAGAAGAAGTTTTTTCCTCTCGTGTAAAATTTGTAAAAGTAGGCTTTGCAACTTTTTCCTATAAGATAACGATATGTTAAGTATAAATATGGAAACAACTAATCATTTTTATTTCATTTCAAATTGCTTGCATTTTCTGTGACTTTTAAATTAAGTAGGCAAATTTTTGTTTGAATTTATTAAATATATTAAAAATAAAATGTTAACAAGCCACAATAACATTGACAATTACATAGTTTAGGAAGAGCCTGCCTGAAACTATACAAAAAAGCAAATAAGCAAATGGATGTATAGAATTGACAACAACAACCACGCTGTCGAGTTTAAATAGCGGCAAATCAGCTGCACTTGATAGTAGTTGGTTGAATAAGGAAAATGAATTAGCAACAAGAGTTTACGGGATGTACATAGCTCAGTGGTTAACGCTTCTGACTTTGAACATCGAATTCGCAGGTTCGATTCCTGCTGAAGTCTAGAAAAAAGAAGTCTGATGAGGAGATGTGGTGATCTCCGAAATAGTGCTATAACTTCTACCGCTTAGACTTTGTTGCTTTTTCAATTTTTCCTAATAAACAATTGTGGTACAAAGCTCAATAAAAATACTGACCGATTCTCAATACACTCAAATAGAAACCAATACACAAAAAAACGCTGTAAAAATTTCCCTTCAATTTGAAGGCAGTAAAACAACGACCTTTAGTTAACATCAACCGAGGCCATATGTTGACAAGGGATGCAAAATCACAGTTACACAAAAGAACTGGTCAGATTTTTCAGAAATCCTTTCAATTCTGATGTAAAATATGATGCTAAAAGACTGCAGATCTCCCATTTAGATGACCGGTCATATGGCCGGAAGATGTCTCGTAGAATTCCCAGCGAGTTTTGCTTTACATAACAATGTGTGCTCTTTTATTTTCATTTTGACTCACCTCAGTGTTTGTTCCTTTAATTCAAGTTGGCATTCGGTTTTTGGAATTTGAATAAGTTCTCAGCAAAAACGTTTGTTTAAAAAATACATATGTGTACATAGTGCTTGAAAATATCTCTTTTTCCATTACCTTAAACCTTTGGGAGTGGGCATAAATTATGTTTTTTAATTTAGGCAGAATTGAATATCCGCTATTTGGGAAGACAATATCTACATGTAATATTTATTCTGTTTGTTGGCACTATATCCAAACACAAACGCATCTTAAGAGTCTTAACAGTGAAATAATTTCTTATTTTCTAAGTTTGCGAATAAAACTTCAAACTTAAAATTAAGACAGTTATAACAAACATTTTATGAAGAAAATCCCTTCTTCGTTTAAAATAAAAATAAGCGAAATCGGATCAATTTCATACAATCCTGCCTGACATGAAAATTTTCTCCACGATAAGGCTTGTAGCCATTTCTAACAGATTTTGGGTCGCTTAGTCAAAAATGGAAACATATATACATATTTGAAATTTAAGAAAACAAGGCAAATAGCAAACTCGGCTAAAAACGGCTAATTTTTTTCTGCAAAACAGCTAACAAATCGGTTGCTGGCTAAATCGAAATTTGTCCGGCTGTTGCTACCACAACCGACTAAATCTAGCCGGAGAACGGCTAAAATGGCAACACTGACCTTTACGCTCTATCGTTTAGTCGTTGGATAGAGAGCAACGAACCAACATCGTGCTTGGCTGTTGCGCTTTGTTTCTTGTATGCAAAAATGCCTTGCGAGAAATATTAAATGGTTGAAAATGCTTTTGGTGACATGCAATGCCTTTTGTGTTATGCCATTTAAAAAATAAATAATATACTATTCAAAAACATTTTGATTCTTTTCATAAGGAAACATTTTAATGAAGAAGAAATTCAACGACTTTTTAATGAAAAAAGTTTATTTTTTTTCAAAGAATTAAAGGGTGGTTGTTAAAGGGAATATGTATGCGATTAAAGTACATTTCTAATCATTTCATAACGACATGGGAAATTTTGATGAACATGAATTTAATTTTTGTTATTTTCAATATTTGNATGGTTGAAAATGCTTTTGGTGACATGCAATGCCTTTTGTGTTATGCCATTTAAAAAATAAATAATATACTATTCAAAAACATTTTGATTCTTTTC
>NW_016164085.1:0-33368 GCF_001687245.7 Rhagoletis zephyria | reverse complement strand
TATGCGAGATCTCCTTGTCCTGTCTAAGAATTAATTTCATCTATTATGAGATTAATTAGTTTGTAAATGAATAGTTTTCGGTATGATTGGCGCTATAAATGGATCCGAGCCAATCTCAATAGAGCCTCTGACCGCCAACTCATTTGGGGTCGAAAATAAGTGTAATTGCTCTGAAAACCATCTAAACAACTCTCTATGTCCGTAAATACGATCGTCATGCCACAATCCTAAACAAGAAGGGATAGAAAATCCATGAAAGCATTAAGACTCTTCTCGGAGTTTGTACTCGTGGTTCACGTAATACATCCCCAATTTAATATAAACATTATGGTTTGCCTATGGTTCTACGCCACCATATCACAGCAGAATATGGTGCAAGGTGCACCATTCATCATTCATCTTCTAATTTCGAAGCTTCTAACCAGTTGATAGGTCAAGAGCACGCATATTTGCAAGGCCGGCGTCAAACATTGGGGATGTTCGTTATCTGTTATTCACTTTGCAATGCAACTTTAGTGAGGTTAACTACAAAGAATTTGCGCAATGAAAATGTCAAACATCTTCAATGACCCTGACCAGCACATGAGCTATCACAAATGCTCGATCCAGTATCATTGCGGCGTTCGCTTGCATTCACTGATCCGGCAGCTGTTTGCAGGACGGTTGATGTTGAGCCGGTTGTGCACATAGTAAAAAAACATCGCTGATACTTGACTCACATATGGTGAATTTACGCATGTATATATGTATGTACATATATTTATTAGTATGTTCATATATTTTTCGTGTGTAAACATTTTTATTACACTTTTTTACTAATTTGCTACTGTCGCATTCTGCTTAGCCAGCTAAAGTCGCACACACAGCTGCGGACAGGCGCTGATGCAACCAAACGTTGGTTCTCGTCTATATATGTATATATACTCGGTGTGGTGCCGCCGGTGCCACAACCGGTGTCTTGTCACCGCTGCCGTTTTCGTCACCAGCACCAGCACCACCATCACCACCGTCATTGCTGTTAACGATCTCAAATAAACATACATATGATAGCGTGTTGCCACTGTACCGGAGGCACCACCGAGTAATTGAATTCATGCCGCTGCAAAATTACAAAAAAAAAAAAAAAATAAAACAAAAACGCTGCTGTCGTTGCTGACGTTTTGCCTCTTCGGCCTGCGTCTTGCCTGCTTTGTGTGCCTCTATGGCTGCCTGTCCATGCGGCCGGTGGGGTTCTCATCCGACTACTAGTAGTCTCAAAATTAATTTATTGCTGCTGTTGCTTGAGCTGTCTGCTGGCTGGCTTGCTTGCCTGCCTGGCTGTTTGAATGTACGTTTGCTGTATATTTGTCGCTGTTATAGTTTTTGCAAATTACATGCCACTTTAATCTAATGGCAGTCCACTGACAAACTTTTGTGTTTTTTTTTTGTTCTTATTGTCATTTTATGCTTTAATTTGTTTGTAGCGTTCTTTTTGCTTCAAAATTCGTTTTATGTGCAAAAATTATTGAAATTAAGGTTAGTTGTTGGACGAGAGGAAAATGTGTCAAAAGAAGTAGCTATCTATACACATACAAACTTACACACATATATTTTATATATAGCTACAGATGGCAAAGGTGTACCTGCTCGCGTTTTAGTTGATGGTTAGCTAGATAACAAATACGAACTAACTAATCACATTTCCCATGCCCAACAATTTTTACCAGATTTCTTGATATCAATTACATATGTATATGTATGTATGTAGTATGTGTATGTGTTACCTTTATGCATCATACCTCAGGGGAATGAGTTTACAAAGGCTCACGGTAACCAGCAAGGGACTACAGTTGTTCCCAAAGGGGAAATAGCAACATTTGGCTGTGTGCATTGGCTGAGTTTATTTTGGAACAGCCAGAATAAACTCCCGTCCATCACTTCCAATTGCACGATTGTGTTTACTTAACGAACCGTTGTATATGAATCTACTTATTATGAAAGTTAATTTCTCGTTGGTTCGCTGGTCATTCGCTGAATTTACGCGGCGGCTTGTTTCAATAAAATTTGACTGCAACCCTGTTCAGCTGGAGTAGTACTTAAATCTCACAATTTCACAATGCCGATTTTAAGAAAAGTTCTTTTATTACTCTTTGTTTAGCCGGTAAGGCAATACACTTATTTGGCATTTAAAATAAAAGAGACTCACAGTGGTTAGAAAACAGCTTTCATTGCAAACCTTGTGCCCATTAATTTTTAGCTCTACCGAGAACGGAGATATGTTATTAATCAGTTTAGTAAGGTAGGTTAAGAAATTTTTCTTAAATTCTATAACGCTAAACAAATTCGATCACGGCTTCGGACTCTAAGGAGGCTAGAAGAAGGCTAGCAGCAGGTAAAACCGTCCACCTATACTGGGCTACAGGACACCAGGGTGTGCAAGGTAATGAGAAAGCTGACGTGATTTAGCCAAAGGGGGTGTAATCTTAGACGACTCACCAGCGAAGGATATACCAATTTCTTATCGAGAAATCAAAATATCACAAGATCTGCTCATGTACTGCCAAGCGCACAGGTTTTGGAAAAGAACTCAGACTTTCATACATACAAAGTTTATGTGTAGTTCATACGATAAGAAGCTTACTGATTTCCTTCAAACAAACAAAAAGAACAGACTCGAGACTTGTGTCTTATAGAATAAAAAAAGTATAGGAATGGTAGCTATCACGAAGAAACTGTGGAGCATATAATTTGCGGGTGCCAAGCATGCAGCTGACAAGGGACTCACATTATTCGGCAAGGCACAGCTGTAAGATCTGCGGTAAACAATCGACAAGGGACCAAACTGTCGACGGAAATTCGCCAAAAAAATGGCATTTCTTTAACATTGCGTGAAAGCACTGCCTAAATGATCGTAAACGTGTCTGGCAATGCTATGGACGCTATATTCGTCTATGTGAGACCTCTTGAGGGCAGCCAGCATAACCCTACCTCAGCCACAGTTCACTTGGAGTGCCAGGAGAGGGAATCAAAGCCGGTTTGAAAATCTCCAGGGATCCAGGGATTTTCCGAACAACTTCATGCAGATGATCAACAGTTTCCATTCCGGGAGACTAAAAAGTAGTAACACAATGTGGGCAATGTACGAAATGTGTGAGTGATACCTTCGCGGGGCTGCCACCTAATCTTGCCTAGACTTGTGTTCATATGTATATGTTAGTAGGTTCCATCAATGATTCGTGGAACTTGTACTATGCATCTACGGTCCTATTGAATCACCATCACAGTATACTTTTACCCACAAAGGTATAAGATTAGTCTTAGTTAAGAGTTGTACATATTTCTAATTTACGGTAAAAACAAAACAAAATATATCCCCGCCAGATGCGAGTACCAATCTCTTCGGTTTCATTTTTTATTAATTTTAATTTTAATTTAGGATAACAACCATTGTTCTGAAAAAGCACTTGCATACATCAGCAACTGAGCCTCCGTAAAAACTCTTTTGATGCTTTCATGTATCGGAACCATTCATTGCTTGGATTATATTTTTTGGATTGAAAAATAGTACCACAAAATAATCGGGAGAAAGGTTTGGCGGTCAATCTAGAAAAATTTATGTTATTGATTAGCTTTAATTGCATCAATTTATGGCCTTAACGAAGATATGTAAATATATTGTTCCATGATGGGCTCCTTTCCCATCCAGTATATTTATGTATTTTTAGCTTTATTCATAGCAGATATTTTTTTTTTTTGAGCTTTTGACTTCAAAGTCGAGTGCATAAAAATAATTTATTTATTTTCCAATAGCATCAACAAATTGCCAAATTGTTCGATGATAGATCACTGCAGTACTTTACAGCATAAACAGCCAACAAAAGGTATCTATGCAGACACGTATGTAAGACAAGAATGCCTATCTGGTGGCCCTGGCCAACATCTAATAAAAGCAAAGAAAATTGCAACGAAAAAAAAAAAACAGAGAAAACCCCCCGCAAATAAACTACAATGTACATGAAAAGTAAAGCAAAAGAAAAATGCAAAAAATAAACAACAACCAACAAAACATCAACAACAGGGAAAAAAAGCACTTGGCTGACTGCCAAAAATGAGTTACTTACAAAATGAAATGAAACAACAAATATGAAAAGATTAAATAAAATTTCGCACATTCTAGTCAAGTATGAAATTGCAAAGCACAATTTAATAAAAATATATTTTATTAAATATTAAAATAACTAAAAATAGACGGCAAACGGACAGAAAATTACATATTTAGTGCACTCTAGCTACAAAGTGAATTTGCTGCGATGGAATTTTGCCACAAAAATTTAACTTTAATCCGAAGATGTTTAATGCATAATTAAAATCATGCCCGACAGCCGGTAACTAGAATAATGTCCTGTCAACCGTCCAGTCACTGCACTTCCATGTCACTTCCTTGAACAGCATGGAAGTGCACACATACTCACACAGAAACAAATGAATTTTTACATAAAGCTGAACTCACTTTTGCGCTCATTCGTTCATTCATTCATTTATGCATTCATCCATCCATCGTTAATGGAATGTGAGCTTACAGGCCGCTTTAAAAAAAAAAAGGTGTCCCAGTGTGGCTGTGTGGCAAACTGCGGCATGTCCTTCAGCGCAGTGGTTAGCACTTTGCAACTGTCAACATAGTCGGCCTGCCTGCTGAAATCAACAGAAGGCATAGCAGAGCACACAACAGAGCTAGGAGCGGCCCATAGAGACACGAAAGACTTCACTGGCTTCATTTAACTTTGTTAGTTGTAACAAAATGAAAAGGAATTGAGTAAGGCAACACATTGTAGCTGAATATACTCGCAGAGAGGGACTGTAGTAAGGCAAAGATAAATTTTAATATGCGAGGGTGTGTGTCAAGCGGTACATAGGTCCTTACATACATATGTTCATACAAAGAGGCAAACCAAGGAGCAGGTAAGCTCCCACGCCTAAAAGTGTGTTTCACTACGATATTATATACTTTAAGGATTTAGTGTAGATGACACTTTATCACACAATTTTATACACACCAACGCCATGTGAGTACGCTGTGCTTCACTAGCATTTAATTATATTTATTTAGTATTTTCCAACTTGTGTAGGTATATCACTGCGGACAAACGCGCAACTATCTTTCACACTTCCACTTGCACTTACTTGTTTCTTTATCCGTGCCGGAAATGCCGAAATTAAATTTATAGCCATACTCCTTGCTATATTCCTTTGAATGAATATTTATGTACACGAGGTACTTATGAATACCGTTGATAGCTCGAGCAGTACAAACGAAATGTGCCGCAGGTGGTAACAGGTTGGAAAAAAGTATGTATGCGGCCATTAATCGCATTTGCCACCTTTTCACCAATTAGCCACAACGCTTACTTTTGGATTGGTGAAGCAAGCGCCAAATATACTCACAAAGAGACACTTTTTTTGTTATAGCGATTAATAGGATAAGCTATAAATGGAGCTGTGCTTTAGAGAATGGGCAAAAACAATTAAGCGAATACATACAATAGAAATGAGGACAAATATTTGCATAGAAAAATAATAAACTTCTGGTAGGAATATTTATAGATAAAAGCAGAATTGTTAGTCATAAACGAACATTTTCGTTACATATGAGCTGTGGTTATTGGAAGGAGCGGTAGAGTAGACTACTGCTCTGTTGTTAGCGGATTCGTAAGCAAATAACTCTAGTCGATATCGATACCCAATAAAAACCGATAACAATCCAGGTATGAATATAGCAAGGCACCATATATGAATGTATCTAGGTAAATAGAATGTGTCGATAAATACACATATGGAGGGCGGTATCGAAAATTATATCGATAAATATATTGACATTGACATGAGTTGATTTATCGATGGACCAGCGATAACAATGCACTTTAAGCTGTATCACGATATATGAAAGAAAAAAAGTTTAGCATGTGTCAGTTTTATTTGAATACTTATGTCGAGAGAAAATTTTGGGTATAAACATTTTTTTCTAAGCACCCGCTAAAAACCCCTAAATCGCGGCTTTGCTTTAACTTTCATATTTTATGTCAGATTTTTTAAATCTTTATGTCGATAAAAAGGTCTCTCTCAGGACTATAATTGGCCATTAAACTCTTTTGACCTTCTATCCCGTTTTAATTCTTACCTTCGCTATTTTGGAATTAAATCTTAAGTTCTCAAAAAACGATGACAACCTTGCTAAAAAGGGTTAGGCTTTATTCAATTATAGTCCTGACCGTGGCCTTTTCGTTGACATAAAATGAGAAAGTTATAGAAAAAAACGCGATTTAGCAGTTTTAAGCGGGTGCATAAAAAAATAATAATTTACACCCAAAATTTTATCTCGGTATAAGTAAATAAAATGACGCACCCTAAACTTTTTTTCGTGACACGCCTTAATGCACACATGTTTATAAACAATATCGATAGATCTATAGTACACATAAATATATCGATAAATGTATCGGTAAATACATATTGACAATATCGATAGATCTATAGTACACATAAATATATCGATAAATGTATCGGTAAATACATATTGACAACAACGTCGCCGTTGAGATCGATACATTTAACAATAATATCCGTTAGTATATCGATAGTTCTAGCAATAATTAAATAGATAAATATATTAATCGGTAAAATTATCGCACTACATATACCGATAAATATGTAACATTTTTTGGAAGAAACGTAGTCACCATTAGTGTAGGTTATCGTCCTTATGCAGCATTGAAAGGCTAAAAAAATGTGCATCGATAGAACTTTTCACACTGATTTCAACTATATAAAAATTATTTGGCGCAAATAAGAAATAACGAGGGAATTTAGAGCAAAATAATCTAACGGCATTACATCTGAACTTAGTGAGTTTCCGAGGCGGTAAGAAAGAAATCTTTCGAATTGTAGACGTTTGAATTTTTCATAACAAAAATTAAGTGTGTACAAACATTTTTATGCATGCAACAAAATTATGGCATTGGATTTGTTGTTTTCGTAATTTTGTGAAATTGGAATTCAAGTAATTTGATTCAATTGATTTTAATGATTTTCGAGGCGTGCGATCATGATTATTTTTTGTTTTTATTTTTGGAGCATGGCGCAATTTGGCGGCAATATTCTTGCTTGCGATTGGAAACATTTGTATGTACATAAAATACAAACATGCACAAGCACATAAATGCTATACTAAAATAAATATAGACATAAATTTGCTATGTAAAAAAACCGAAAGTAAAACATTGGATGAGCAGTTGTAAAACATATTTGGTAGAGAAAAGCTATTGCACAATTTTGAAAAGCCTAAGGTTTACGGCAGAGTATTTGAAGCGATGCTATGCTATTTATAAGAAAATAAATGCGAAGAAATAAAAAAAAATTACAACTTGATGAGACTTTGTTGATTTTTATGGGTGGATTTATAAAAACTTTCCATTTTGACCACTTCAGGCTATATATATATATTTTTTTTTTAACGTTAAAATCTGTTTATAAAAGCCTAGTGCATAGTATTTATAACAAGTGCCATATAAGTAAATCCACGTTTCAAATTTATAATATGCAGCGATTTCTCTCCGAAATCGAATTATTGAGAATTTCTGGAAAATTTTAGGTGTGCAGTTTTATAACCCATTCAATTTTAGTAGTATAAAGTGCAAGTTTCAAAACGTTGGATAATCGCGTAGATTTTGAATATTTTATTTTTTATTTTTAGCGCCTTGATAAAAAGTTTATATTATTACTTCCACCACAGTATGTATTTCTAATATATACTCGTACCACAATTCTTCATATTTGCACCAGACATTTATCTCAAAAACAAGTAGCATTTATTAGTCATTTACTACCCTTTATCATGCGGCTCAGAAAATATTTCTATCAGATAAGCGCCTAAATATTATTATGTATAAATGTGTATATACAGTTGTCCGCAAAATAATAGGAGTGCAATATTTTTACCACTTTATGATATTTATCTTTTGTTTGTTTGATGTTTATTTATTTAAAACTGTACAAAAATTATTAGAAATCTGCTAAGTTTCACCAAAATTTCAAACTTTTTAATCAGTACCTTTAAATTTTGGTATGCAGTTTTGTAACCCTTTGAATTTTAGTAAAATGAAGTGCAAGTTTCAAAATGGTAAAAAAAAAATCCCGTCGATTTTTTTTTTTTTTGTTGAAGATGATTTGCATTTTTTCCATACAAACTGTCTTCGACAATTTTCTTTTGTATGGAAGGCACTACCAGAAAAAAAAATTGCCAAAAATCAAAAGAATTTTTTAGCAGCTTGAAACGTGAGCTACAAAACTGCATACACAAAATTTTTCTAAAGAAAAGAAGAAAAAAAGTAAACACTGCTCAAAACATAGCGCTCCTGTTATTTCATAGACAACTGTACATACAGTGACTCAAGCAAATGACCACGTAATGATTTTTTTTTTTTTTAATTTCGTAACGTTTTTCGGGCGAAATATTTTTTTTAAGTACCGTCCAAGCTTAACCAAAACCATATAATAACAGTTTCAAATTTAATACAAAATTTTGGAAAATTCAACAAATTTTCATCAAAATTTCAACTTTTTATTCTGAATCTTTAGAACATTTTTAAGTATGCAGTTTTATAGCCCATACAGTTTTACTCTAATGAATTGCAAGTTTCAAACCGCTAAAAATCCCGTTGATTTTTGAGACTTTATTTTTTATTTTTTTTTTGGTAGCGGATTTTTTCAATATAATCAAGAATTTCTTCATTTAAAAAATAAATTTTTGTAAATTATACTTGTTATATAAAAAAAAAATCCGCAAAAGCAGTTACCAAAAAAACAATTTTCAAAAATCAACGCGATTTTTTAGCCAGTTGAAACACTTCAGTTGCACTTCATCAGACTAAAATTGTATGGACTATAAAACTGCATACTCAAAAATATTCTAAAGATTTTGATGAAAATTTGTTAAATTTTCCTAAATTCAAATTGAAAAGTTTTTTAATCTTCCAAAATTTTGTATCAAATTTAAAACTGTGATTTACATGGTTTTGGTTAAAGTTGTTGGAAAGTGGTTGGACAGTTTTTTATAGAAAAATAATAAAAAAATTTACCCGAAAAACATTACAAATATTAAAAAAAAAAAATCAACACGTGGTCATTTGTTTGAGTCACTGTAGGTATGTATGTACATCAACCATATGCGCATTTTCATTTGTTTATTTTTCATAGGAAATCATCTGATCTACTCTTAAGTGGCAATCAACCGAAAACTCATTTTGACTGTCGCATTGTTTGCACAAATTGTAATAAGAAATTAATTTATTTTGTAAAATGACACCAGCTGCTTCAGGCAGACGAGTTGACGGACACGCTGCCGACACGCTTTCAACTCATTACTGTCATACATACATACGTTATACGCTGTATAGATTCGTTATCCGATGGGATTCTTGCTTACTGGCTTTTGTTCGGCATCAGCTGCCGCCCATCAGCGCGTAGTCATTTATTAATTCAAAGTCTCAGATATGCATAGATATAAAAAAAATATATATATATATATAAACAAGTGTACGAGTACTCCGATTTCCATTTACTACCCACTTTACGTACAGAATGTATGTATGTATGTATGTATGTATGTTTGTCGTTGGTCTGTTGCGTTTTGAATTTCTTTTGAAATTAATTTTCCAACGGACATTTATAATAAACAGTGCCGAGTGTCGATCAAGTTTTTATGAACGCATGTTTTCGCTTTTATTGTTTTAATGGATTTCGTTTTGTTTTTTTTTTTTTACTATGTGCTTTATTGTTGTTTTATGGGATTTTGCGTTTGTGGAACGTGTGTAAAAGTTGCTCCACTAATCTCGTGACGTGAGCCAGATTTTTTATGGTCAAGTTGAAGTCCAGCGGCAACTGCGATCGCTTTCATATTTACATACATTTGTATACAAATATATACATATTTCATACATACATACATACATACATATGTACGTATAGCTACTCGGCTGAGCGCGAAATATGATCAAACAGTTGGCGATAAAAAAATAACTAAATATGCTTATGTATTTTGATCGCATATATCACACAGGCCTTATCGGTTTTAACCACATTATTTTGTGTTCAGCACTATAAAAGTTCACGAAGTCTTGTATGTATATGAACCGTAAAAACTGATAAAAAACAGCCGGCATAAATGTATATATAGAATTAAAATTATTCATCCAAATAGCATAGAACTCGAAAATACCCCACTTCTATAAATAAATAAAAATAATTGCATGCAAATGTATGTATGTATGTATGTTCTCCATATGTAAATATATTAGTTGAATGGAGGAGAGATCGACAAGTTGCGAAATCTACCCACCTCTAGAACAGTCACGGCCAAAACATATCTCTCGGGATAGCTTTTTTAAGCTTCCTACAGATTTTGTGTATGTTTTTTTTTGGATATCTATAGGCAATTTTTATGAAATCTTGATTTTTCGAGTAAAGAATAGACCAGATTTTTTTATTGAACAAACCGTTTTTTGTTTCATTTATAGTCAGAAAAAAATGCAATAAAAAATTTTAGAAAAAATTAAAATAATACCAAACGTTAATTTTTTTAATGATTTTTATTTGTTTTACTTTTGATCAAAAAAAAAATTTTTGTTTTATTTTTGCCTTGCTCTTTTCTGAATAAAAGCTATCTTCACTATTAATAGTTTTATTGTAAATTTTGGTCATGACTTGATCCATAAGAATTTTCACCGATTTATCCGTTTTTTTTTTTGTTTGTTTTAATTTCAAAATCAGGAACCGGTTTTTTTTTTCAAATTGCAATTTTTCGAATAAAAAAGCGAATAATCGAACACCTTAATCGAGAGTCTAAGCCATATACAGTACGCCGCCCAATTATTAGAAACAGTACTCAGATGTTAATCCTTTTTTTTTCAAGTGTATTTATCCCATTTTCTAAATTTTTTATAATTTTTTGATAAAAATATAGTTTTTTCAATAACATTATAATAGTAATAGATTGGCGCTACACAATATTGTTACGATTATCCTTGTTTAGTCGACGGATTTACCAAAATCCTTTCGGTTTGTATCGCTGGATTGTTAAATAAACACTCGAGATGACCAAATTACAGTACAATTAACTTTATTGTACAACAAACACTTTACAATACTTGTTTGTATTTTTGAGAATTTTGAGAATTTGAGAATTGAGTTAATATACGTTCTAAATATGAACCAAGTCGGACTATA
Organism: Rhagoletis zephyria; assembly: GCF_001687245.7. NCBI lineage: Eukaryota > Metazoa > Arthropoda > Insecta > Diptera > Tephritidae > Rhagoletis > Rhagoletis zephyria. The sequence continues at coordinate 22,112 of NW_016164085.1, read as the reverse complement.
AATACAGGTTTTTTCAATAGCTCGACTCCTGCGCCACCTGTCGGATTAACTCATCTTTGTCATCAAAAATTATCTGTCACACTATTCGCCTCTATATCTATGGATCGGATCGGATTCGAGTTAATTTATAGGCTCCATAGTAGATGAAATCTCAGCCTTCTAAACGAAGGGTGCATTTCAGCAGCAGCTCCTCTCATTGCCACTTTGTCCTAATCGAAGAGTAGCAAGTGCTACCTGATCCAATGGAAGAAAATATAAGTGGCAGTGCTCCACTGGTGTAGGGCATCTCGAGAAGTTATACCTTGATATATAGTTTAAGGTTGGTCGCATTATTGCCTTCCCATAAATATGGGGTTGGTTCCATTTCCAGCTCTACTTCTTTGCCAGAATAATGTCTACGAATTTAGCTTTGTTCGTGAGACATAGGCGGAACCCGTTTAGCACCAACAGTGCTACCGGTTACGTTTTATACCACCTCACATAGAGCAAAAGTTCCACTTTCTCCGAATGAACGCAGAGAACACAAGGCGTGGACCATTTCGAACAGTATCTACTTATGAAAAACTTCCTTTGCATACGCGACGTCGACATCATCAGCACCACACCATTAGTGCCCGTCAATTTGAGGTCTTCACAGTAGCTTAGGGTCCATTATTAGACCCAGATACTTATCTTCGGCGAAAACCGAAACTAGGATCCAAACTTGGAACAGTTGTTGGTTTTGGTAAAGCAAGGCAAAAGGATGAAAATTTTTAAAATCGGGCAATAATCACGCCCACATCACATATGTATAACGGTAATTTAGAGAAATACGAAATCTTCGATAAATCAGTAAATACTGAAGCTTAATTATTCAAAATTGATCTTTGTAATAATTCTTTAGCAAGAAATACACAAAATTTTGGAAAATGGGCGTGGCACCGCCCACTTATGCCCTTCGATCATTTGTACCAAACTAAGTAGGTGTAACTAGTGTACTTATCACATAAAAGCAAAACGTAGAAAAATTTTGAAATCTAACTAAAATTACATGTAGATGCAATATGTATTGTAAAGAATTTTATTTCACAATTTTTGAAATTTTCGTTCGATATGTTGAAAGCAGAGAGATTTATTACAGAATGTTTGCAGCACAACCATGGCAGGAAAATGATTTTCGTAATCAAAACGGCCTCAATTTCGCTTGAGAAATTTACCATTTCAGCTGAAACAATGTTTAGAAAACATAAACGTATTGTAATTAGATCGCAAGACTATGCGATCCAGCCAAGCATAGCACGTAGTACGAATGAACGTCCAACACACAACGGACGGACATGAGAGGAATATTAAATGAGCAGAGAAAAAAAAAATTTAAGCATGAATGAACAGCATTTAATGATTGAAGGCGAATAAAAAGTAAATACTAAAAATAATTGGAGTAATACCAAATCAAAAACACTTAAAAATGTGTAAGAAAAACAATTAAACCAAATGCAATTGAAGAAAAGTAGAAAAAATAATAGAAGAGTTTAGGCATTGGGAATTAAATATGTATGTGCTGTAGATGTGAATGGCTGGAAAACTTGCACTGAAAGTTGAGTAAAAATCGATATGGAAAGCCCCAAAAGAAGCATAAACGGCCAAAAACAACAGAAAATAGAAATGAAATGAAAATGCGCTGCAGCGCGTAAACACAGCCAATCGACCGACCAAACAACAGCCAAGGGAAAGGTGGCGCGAACCAGCGAGACGACAACGTTGACGGTGGCGGAAAGCTCCAACAATAAGTAGATGGTAGCTTCCCAGAGCTAGCGCACTTTTCGGTTCGTTTGGTCTTGAGAACATTAGTATGTACAACAGAGCTTGGCAGCCTGCAGCTAAAGTAGAAAGACCCAACAATAAAAATAACAAATAGTATAAGGTATCCAACTAAAGTGGCGCGGGGAGGGGGCGTTAGACACGCAGACTATGACAGCGAACAGCAGCAGCAGCAACAGTAGACAAACAATTGCCGGTCGAGCAACAACGAGGCAAAGGCCAAACGAGTAGTGGAAGCACACAAATGATAATGACCGCGATGACAATGACGTTGCTGCTGATGAAGATGATTTTGTTGTTGTTGATGGAGAGATAGCGATACCGACCGATGAAGATAGCACGGACAGTCCATGTGAATGCCAGAGGGCGCGCAGGAAGTGCACGTCAAAGTGATGACGAATTATTCTTTATATCTACATACATACACATTTTTTTTTATATGCAGTCAAGTATTTTCAGTCTGCGTTTTGACGTAGTCTGCCTATAGAAAAACTTCGTACAATGCGCGACAACGCACGGATTTATTGATGTCCACAACATTATACATATCTACGAATGTATTTTGTCATTATTATGGGTAAACAATAAAACATTTATTGGGTGCGAGCTCTAGCGACAGGCGGGAGCGACGTTTGTAAGTACCTATGTATGTAAATACATACATACAGTCATGTGAAAAATAGTAGGGAAACGACATTTTCACCAGTTTCGTCGATTTTTCTTTTGTGTGTTTAATGTGTATTATTTTTTTTAATAAAAATACAGCTCACTATCTAGCAACAATCATATAAGTGCAAATTTCAAACTTTGTAGAAAAATTTGAAAAATTCAATAATATTTTTTAACTAAGAATTTTAGGAAAAAATCTAATTATGCAGTTTTATAGCCCATTCAATTCTAGCTAAAGAAAGTGCAAGTTTCAAGTGGCTAAGAATTCGCCTTGATTTTTGAAAATTTTTTTTTGTGGATGGTGTTAACATTTTCTTCCATACAAAAAAAAAGTCGAACATATGTACTTTGGATGGAAAAAAAGGCGTGACACCGTCAGCAAAAAAAAATTTCATAAATCAACGCGAATTCATAGCCACTGGGTACCTATAGTTTTTCTTAAAATTCTTAATAGTTTGTTGTTGTACAATTTTGTTGACTTTTTAATTTTTCTACAGAGTTTGAAATTTGGACAAGCATATCGTTACCTTACTGTAGAAAGGCACTAACTCATTTTCATTTCGAATCCAAATGTATACAAAATCTATCAAATAGCTCTCAATATATCTAATAGGAATTGAAAACAGATATTACAGAGTTAGATAAAATATTGGGTTTAATAAAAATCAGCACTTCCGATTAAATTCGCAGCCCTAGACCTTTGTTTTTTGCTAAATTTTCAAACTATGTTTGAAGGAGCAAAAATTTTAGATGGGTCCTTCTATATGTATATAATATATATGGTTTTTCTTAGATTATGAGCTGTATTTTTTACAAAAAAAAACTTAACTACTATTATTTTTCACATGACTATATTTATGTAGGTAAAATGAGGCTCTATAATTTTTCTACATAGTTAGCTAAGTATTTATGCCAAGCGCGTATAGATTTCGTGGAGGAACCTTTTATGTCGCTACACAAACACCAATGGAATATGCTTGAAGAATAGCACCACTGAGTAGAAGGCGCGCTGATTTAAAAGCGAGGCGAAGTTATGAACGCTATTGTGCCTTGTCTTGACTGTCTGTGCTTTGACGATCCCTACGATTTGCATGCAAATCACACATTTTCCAGCCAAGCTGTCGACTCGCATAAAAATTGCTGGAAGTGCAGTGAAGCAACGTAAAAATCACTTTTTTTTAATTTACATGTAAATATATTTTAAAATAACTATACGGAACATAATGATGTACAAGCATAATAAATTAAAAAAAAAATTGCAAGCGGAAGGCAGCAAAAACGATGGCAAGAAAGCGAATCGTACTTCCGAAAGAAGTTGAGGCAATAAATAAATGCGAAAATCCAATGCTTGTTGATCTTTGTACCCTATTATAATAGAAAAATGCAATGCTAGGGCTTCGATTCGAAATCGAACTTTTTAAACAGAACACAAGTCATATATTAAGGCCGTTTCACACGCTTGGATTGTGGGCTTTTGGGACCGAAATAAAAATTGGGACGAAAATTGATACAACAGTAACACGATTGGTATAATACACATAACCTCAATTTGAAATTTAATTGAGAAATGTAAAAAATTATTTGGCAAGATAGGTACAAAGCCCAATATATTGCCTTCACGCGATTGGGATACCAATTTATACTAAACTATGCCTTAAGACTGCTGTTAGTGATTTTGTGACTCTTGAAGTGGCAAGCGGTGATGGTATCTTCCCAACGCTAATTGAGAACAGCATTGGTGATATTATCGATTATATGGTGCGTCTATTTAGAGCTAGTTGTACTTGAAAATTAGGGCTACGAATTCTATCGTGATTTTCTGATTATTCAAATATCTGAAAAAACGAAGCTCAGATATCCGGATATATAATAGTTTACATACTTACATACATTCGGATACCCGAATAGTGAGTAGATCAGTATATCCGGATACATATTAGCAATAAAATAACAATTATTTGTGTAATGACAAGTTCTATTCTTTATGTTGCTACTCGAAAAAAAAATTGAAAACATTCGGATAACAAAATGAACGGATATTAACCGGATTCCCGGATTTTATCCGCATACACGAATATCCGCAATAAACGCATGAAAAGATACGCCGAACTTTGGTTCAGCTACCCTTGAAAGAACAGTGCTGGAATACTAGCCTGACGAAGTAAAATACCATAGAGTTACCCCAGATAGGGGACGAAGTTCGAATTCCCATCTGGACAAAACTCTTTTTAAGACTCTTAAGTCATGTGTGCTTGCAAGAGATTTTTGGTTTGGACAAGTTGTCTGATGGAATGATTATAACGTCCTAATTTTTCCGTAGTCAAGGGACCGAAACACTAGGAAGAACTTTTGCATGACGTTTTGATGAGCTTGAATGTTTGCCAGGTCTATCCTTCACCAATGAAAACAAGATCAGCTTCTGTCCATAGGGACAGGGGCGTTAGCTGTGTGGAGTTTTGGGGCATGCGAAGAGGTGCCGTGAGTCATGTGGCGACTCTCTGCATGTCGGGCAATGTTTTGGCACATCTTTATTGATTCTTCTCAGGTATGAGTTTAGCCTGCTGCAATAGCCAGAGCGAAGTTGGGATATTGTGGTGCGGGTCTTCCGAGGCCGACAAAGCTCTGTCCCGTCCACGTCAGGTGGTTGTGTGGCCAGAGCGGCATTCACAGGTCGAGAGTCTATATAACTCGAGACCGAATCCCTGTGAATTTCGTTTAGGGCCTGTCGGTTTGCAGTTGCATCCAGAGGTTGTTTTATGAACCTCTGGACTTCGTCCGTCGGTTAGTAGAGATGCCTTCTGGCGTGCTTTGTCGAGGGCTTTTCTTCCAGCAGTTGACTATTTGGGTGCCCGCGTCTGTGGCACTCAGTCGCAGTTCGAGGTGCAGTGTTCTGGCGACCCCACGGGCGCTGCTTAATATAGAACCGGCCGGCCAATGGCCTTTGCCGTATATTGCCCACAACGTTTCTTTGTCTATGCCTCAAATGTTATATTAGGCGAGCTGATGCAGCTGCCCATAATCTTGGTAAGTACGTCGTCGTTCATTATGCAGAATATCGAATCGTCTATCTGCTCAGCCAAGTGCGTTCCCCTACGATCGTTCGACAGGCTTGAATGCCAAAGATCGTGGTGAGCGTTAAAGTCGCCAACTAACGTACGGTTTTCAGCTCTGAGGAGCGCACCTAATTCAGGGTGATATCCTGCCGGGCCCTTGGTGACAGGGAGTATAAATACGTCAAATATTTCGAGCTCGACATCGCCTGAGCCGATTGCAATACCCTGACATTCCAGGATGATATCCCTGCGGTCGATGTCTGCTTCGGTAAGACGATACTGGCACACAGACCAAGGGGTTTGGAGAAATGGATGCCCTCCACTTGAACCCAGATAGGTATGTGTAGTGGTACACAAACTGATCAACGATCAAGGAAGATAGAACAGGTACGGAACTCGGCACTAGACTTTCTTATTTAAATAGGCAGATGAACCTGCCTCGATCGGCTTGTATCTCAGTCGTTGTCGTCAAGCTCCACTAAAGGAAGACCAAAGAAGCGTCCAGCCTCTATAGGGTCTGTCCACAGGGACAGAGGCGTTAGGTGAGTGAGGATTTGTGGGCATGCGAAGAGATGTTTCAATTCGCGGAGTGTCTCTCCGCATGCCGGACACTCGTTAGACACATCCGCATCTAGTCCGCTACAACAACAACCACAGAGTTTCAGGCTGAGGTGCAAGCAATCTCTACATGTGCCTACTAAACCTCGGAGAAAGTTTGAAATGCGAGTTTATAGTTAGCATTCAGGCAGCCAAGCGGCCATCAGAACCCCGCTCTACGTTATGATCATCTTAGGGATCATCAAGAAGTGTCTAGAAACTCTTAAACTCTTGGCGGTAGATTGGCTTAGACAGACAAGCTATGCTCTTTGGCTTTCCTTTCGCTTGAATAAGGTACCCTCTGAATTAGGTACCCTATTGGCCTTAACATAGTCGAACGTCTTATTTACAGACATATCTTGGACTCGATAGTTAGGATCTTATGATAGGGATACAAAAGATTTTCTAGATCGCGTACTAAGGTTCACAATGAGATATACGGCCACGATAGGTGTTTAGAAGGAAGTGTTCACCTTTTCTAGTATCCACATATATACAAACATACCCATTTAGCGAGAAAAAATCCCTTTGAAATGAGCATTAGTAGATAAGAGAAATATGGCGACTACCAAAAAAAAAGAGAATGGCACGCAATCAATAAAAATTAATTTCAAATATCCTCGCCTTATTTTATTTCTAAAGCCGCAACAAAATGTTTGCAAATCTGACAATTGCAAGGAGCTGGCCACAGTCGCGAATCCTCCCATCACCTGCTTACGCACACGCTCTGCAAAAGGGGAGAACATTTGAAGAGGGAAAAGATATTAAAAGCACGACAGACGAGAACGCACGTCAAAAATGTGAAAATGGTACCCAAGGGGTGCAAATACAAAGCAAAATGAAAAGATTGGGGTCCCAAATTTGCTCGAAACCTTAAGGGGCAACGCAAAGTACCTAATACTGAAGAATAGTGAATGGATTAAAAACGAAAAAAGTTGTTTGTGGCGAAAATCAACCACCAAAACGATGTGAAGCCAAAAAATATTTGGCCAAATGGAAGCAACGCTCTGCTTGTGTCGTCTGAACCAACCAAAAATTATGAAGTGGTTATTTTTGTATCTTTTTTTTTGCTTTGATTTAGTATTTGAAAAGTGTAGAATTCTTAAACTTTTGTGTGCTTATAGCCATTCCAAATATGTCTGCAACTGACAAATTTTCGACATAAGCATACAATTATGGCAAGCGAAAATTGTGCTAATGTGAGGCAGGTTTTTATGGCATTGCTAGTATGGTGCCAACGATTGCAAAGAATTATTTATTAGCGAAATGGTTTATAAAAAATAAAAATCATTTTACATTGAAATATAATTTAGCTGTAAATGTGTAAGACGACTTGCGAATGTAAGTAAACTCGATTTCTTATCCGAATGTTTGGACTAATATTGGAAATTTTAAGGATTATTATTAACCGTTAGTGAAAATTAGCATAGTATAGCCATAATAAATAAATAAATAAATAAATATTCTAAAAACCACAAACACCCTTCAATGGTGTGCTTTGCAACATTTTGGCTAATTACAAATTTGCACCACGAAAAGCGAAAGTCCTCAGAGTTACCAACACATAAAAGTTCACAAACACAGCAGCAAACCGAGTTCATCCAAGTGAGATGTTGAGGGTTGGCTACAGCGCTGCATAATTACTAGCAGCAATTTGCTTTACAGCCGGCAAGTTGGCAAACAAATAAAGAAAATACGAATCCCAGCGCAAATCGCGTGATCCCAGAAATGCGCACGACCCACCACCACTACTGCCACCAACTCACCTCACCCCAGGAGTCAGTAGAGGCCGCGAGTTATATGTGCTTTCAAGTGCACTTCAAAGCAAATATCAAGTGCAATCTGCAATAACACACGAACGAATGCACACGTCGTAAACTACAAATGGCCACGTTCAACAACAACAAAGCTCTCGTCTCCTTGCTCTTCTGCACGCAACGGTCAGACCAGTAGAGCGAAGTATATCAAATTGTGTATGTAAAGATTATAATTTCATTTTCAGGCAAGAAAGAGAAAATGCAATAAAATCGATTGTCCTTGAGGGAGAAGTAAACGGCATGCGGCAGGCAGCTGGTGGATGCCAAGCGCCGAACGTGAAACACATTGCAATCAGTATGCTTTCGTACTACGAAAAGGCTACAGAAATTGAGACAGCTGACAACGAAGTGTTAGCTATGTATAAGCATTTTATTGATTTTTCAAAGTGGCAATGAGGAAGTAGAACTTTTTCTTGGAATAATTAATGAACAGCTGGTACATTTTCAACGAAAAAGTTGTAAAGGATTTTGTAGTGCATACTAGTAAACATAAAAGTTTTTGAACTCTGGCCAGCACCTACACATTCGCAGGCATATGCATTTTTTGCTTCGCTTGGCTGACTCGGCCGCACCCAAAGTGTCTGCTGCATGCTACCTCTGTGTTCTGCATTCGACTTTGGCTTTGCTTTGATTTGCCACAAACTTGCCGTCGTTGTTGATTCATGCCAGACACATATTTTTAAAGTTTCTTTTTTTTCATAATTCCCTTAAATCATTAAGCATAAGACGCATGCATATTCCACACATTCCTAACCACACCCCTTTGAAATTTGTTCCTTCCTGTAAACGATTTTGCATAGGTACCTCATAACATGTCGTACACTCACCTGCCATCACGGTATCCGCGAGATTGTATTTGGTGCCTGTTTTCGGAAAGTCCTTCAACTTGCGATTCGTCAGTATTAACTCGCCGCTTAGGTGAGCCTCCTCCAGGATGCGTTCCAGCGAGCGAGCCAGCTGCGAATGTGCCATGCTACCCATGCTCGCGCTGAGTCCACCAATGCTTCCACTGGTGCTATGGAGCCGATTATAAACGGCTGCCGTTGCAGCCATCCTCGCTTAGGCGTGGTGTTGAGCTCTTTTCAACCGCAGCTACTTTTCGCTTTTGTATACTTGTAAATTTTGTGATTTGTAGCTAGAACGCGATATTTTAGTTTAATTTTTCACACACACTTTTTGGCATACTTGTTATTTATATTTTTTCATATAAATTTTCCAATAAAACCAAGCATCAAACACATGGCGTTACCCAAGTGAGCACTTCCCATACAAACTTAGAACTTTTCTCACACCTTTCTATTTTCACACAATCACACACCACTTTTCCCCCAAGATTTTCCTGAGAAAAATCCGACGAATCTTCCGCGAAACTAAACAATTTGAATCGAAATTCTAAAATCGAATGAAAATCATAAACAGCGGCCAGCGAAGCCAACCAGTTCTTTTCGGCACCAACTTAGCGTTGCCAATTGATTTCGGCCCCTAACCAGGCCTGCCATCTTTCCTCAAACCATGCCTTTACTACAAATGGGACATACTTTTTCAATTTGGCGCAGTGTCTATTTATTCAAATAAATTTAAGGAAAAGGTCTGAAATTTAATAAAAAGCATTTGCTTAGTTTTTACCATTATTTGAATACATTTGGGGAAATGCGTTGAGTACAATTCCACAACAAGGTTTTCAGGCTTTCAGCGATTTTCAGCCTTTTTAATCACAATATGGCAGCTAGGGTTAGTGGCAGCCCTGTTCCAAACCGATTAGGATCGATTAGGATTGTAGAAAGTGTCGATACAGCAGCGCATGACAGGCTGGTTGTGCAGTGCATATCTTAAGCTGCCATTTACACGGGTGCGGTTTACGACGTTTAAGTAAAATGTACCAGCCGTGTAAAACTTATCTTTGTTAGGAACTATCGGGTGATTTCAACTATCGATAGTTAGTTCCTGACTGATTTTTAAAATCGAAGGAAATTTTTCACTCATTTATTCATTCAAAATGATAGAAAAATAGTTTATCAAATAGGAGCTGGCCTTTAATTACGGTCTCAAGTATGGCAGTACACTTTCAAAGCAACTTGTTATAGATCAACAATCTTTGAAAAAAGAAATCGAGCAACAGCTTCAACAATAAAATTGTCAAAAATCAATGGTAAATCCTGGCTATTATTGGGTGGTTAGAGCGCCGTTTTTTGTTATGTAATTTTGATTCATACGTGTTTGCGTGAGTAACTCAACGTCTCCACCTTCTTCAGATTCTGTTAATAAAGCTCTGTTAAGAGAGAAATGTCAGCGAAGACCGCAAATTTTGCATTGGTGAACCATATCTGTCTGGTCGAATCTCTTACCATCGCTGTATTAACATCAGCTGTCATTTCGTAGCTTGAGAATTTTGAAAGTCATATGTTAAGGCAGCGAATTGGGCCCTTGAGAAAACGGGACAAAGTTACAGAGACGTTTGACACATACTAAGCCACTTTTAGTAGAAGGTGGAGACATGGGGTAATGTAGCAATTTTTTTATGGTGTGCAAGGTGAATCTATACAAGGTGGTTCTATCGGATCCGCTGATTTCACGGCGAATTTTTACCTTTTGTCAAAATGATGTGTCTTTTGTAATTCTGCTTTGTACTGATTGTCAATGTGCGTATCGTTTCTTGTTGTAATTTTTGTTTTTACTCTTTCAACAGCACCTTGTATTTGTGATTATTTTCATAATTAATCGATTAGTCGAAAAGAAAGTTACGATAAAATTATATATATCGTTCATAGATTTTGCGATTAATCTTCCCGCACTACCACTGACGTGTTGCTCGCTGTCAAAAACAACTGATATGAAAAATAAACTCTCTCGCCGAATGCGTACGCGGAGTAGTTGGACCTTGTTTTCTTAAAATGTGTAAAACGACAATAAAAATTATCGTTTAAATGTCTAAGGAGAAATGTTTGGAGGCTGAAGCAACTAGGGGTCTTGAGATTATTTACGAACAAATCACAGGAAGGTAAGAAATGCGTCAAAAAAGTTTGCTTTATTTATCAATGTCGTTTACAGGTTATGTTTGTGAGCTTCCCAAAATATTTAATTCTACAACAATCCAGTGAATTATATTTTGAACATTCCCAAGTACTCACGCTTGTTGGTAGAAGGGCAGGCAAACAAATTGTAACGGCATGATTGATCGGCTGTACAAGCTGATGTGGCTTGTACTGCATATACTAGCCAGCGTATATGAAATCTTTAGTTTTCTAATATTGCGTTTGCAAGGTTTAGTACTTTGGTCATATGACCTATGGCACAATAGTGCGGCGATAACCTGCCGCGACCGCGCGTATTTGCAACGCTGCAAAGCTGAATTAACGAAATTACCAAAACATCTCAATTTGATCATTGGGCCTGATTCACTTGCACACGTAAATGAAGCGGTTTTGGAACGCATTTTCACATATGCTCACATTGTCGGCATCGATTGCGTCAGTTTATATGACGTGCGTGACGAAAGTATGGGACATATTGTCCTGGAAAAAGTATTTATGGCACAAAAAGCATTTTGGAAGGAGTTACGACCAAACCAATACGAATGGAGCCTGCCGGAGTATGAGCCAAAGGGCCAAATAAAAGACGAATGCAATAGTAATGGATATGTGGGGAATGGTTCAATTAGTAAAAATGGCAGCGCGTGCAATGGCGATAGTTATGACAAAAAAGCACACGCAAATTTAAAAGTGAGTAATTCATTTTCTATAGTCATTCTTTAAGATAATTCCAAGCCGGAAATTGGCATGTGGTGTAAATAAAATTTTATACCGACTCTCGTTTAATTCATCTTATCAGCTCCGCGAAAATACTATGTACTATCGTGCTTTCCGTATCAAGTAAAAGAAATACTGATAATGCTTTTGTAGCTGTGAATTTTGAAATATTTTTTTGTATTTTTAATTCCTAATAAACTTTTATTTTATTCCAGATTTATAAACTTACCGAGCAGCACAATCGTCCTCTGATAGTTAAAATCTGCCGTAAATTATTTGAACATCGTAATACCTCTAATGTGCAGCACTTATTGGAAGACCGTAAACAACTCGAGCAACACATTAGTGATGAAGTAGCACAACATATGCAATGGAAATTTGTAGATCCAGAATTGAGTATAATTTTCAACAGAGATACGTGCACTTTCGGGGTGTTACCATGGCAGACAAGATTCACAGAATTCCATACATTCGAGACTGGGCGATACATGAATGCAGAAAGCTTCGCCAAAGTGCTGTATAAATATTCAAAATGTGAACAGCGTTGGGGAAAATAGGTTTTTAAAAAATTATGGGCAACTAGTGCAAGCACGAAAATTATGAGATGGGGAAACTATTTTAATATATAAATACATTAGTATAAGAAAACAATGTGTGCGCGTGATAAACTGCATTGATAGTAAAAAATTCACTCAATTGAATCGGTTGCACACAAACAATTAAATTATACTAGAAATATGTATAATTGTATAAATTACAATTTGATATGTACTATTTTTTGGTTTGTTTTCAATTAAGTTAAATGTATAGAACTATTTGAATCACATTTTTATTACCATACAAATGATAATGAGCAAAAGCGGAATATAAATACATACATATATGAAATTGAATAAAAAGTTGATTTGCGAATAAATATGCGTTGACTAAAAACGCATAGAACATTTAAAATGTTGTGTTTATACATAGTATGAATGTACAAACTTTTGGAATGGTGTGGTTCAAAGATATTGCTGTAAAAAAGGTTTTTAACGAATGCTGCTGTAGTGACAGTACTTGAGTACTTGGCAAGATATAAATCTGAGTCATTCTTGGTCGGTCTGTTTGATTTGTTTGACTGATGTTTTAGCTGGATTTAGCTTCAATAGACACAATGTTGCTCCAGAACGTCACCTCTCGTGTGGAAGGTGTTTGGTAATGGGTGAACTTTTCCAGTTTTTTGAATTGGTTGAACCATTAAATAAAAATAAATTTTTAGAAATAGTATTGCTCTTTTATCATTATTGGATTTTGCTAAGTTGGAAAAATTCTTCCAGATCTGCAGTAGGTGTATTATGTAACTTCTAACGATAAAAGAAATTTTACAAAAGCTTAAAACACACTTTTCGTACTTATTTTTCTATATTCTTTATGTTAAAAACTATTTAAATAATTTTATCAAAAATACAGCCAATAAACTGCTTTACCGACACATGAAATTTTGCATACAGTTTGAGAGCCTTCGTACTGTGTATATTGTTGATATCCGGAATACATTTGAATGCTACCGCTAACAGTAGTTCCGGTTTAAAATTCACATTTCAGCATAACTCAAAACTTTTTTTTAATAATTGGTTGCTATTGAAGTCAACAACTCTAGGGCCTTCTTGTTTTGATGAGTTTAGTTCGTTGCCCGTCGCCGTGAAGCGGGCAGTTTCAACAGGGTCGGACCAAAGGGAGAGGGGTGTTAGTTGAGCTGGAATGTGAAGAGGTGGTTGGTGTAGTGCGGGGAGTCTCTACATGTCGGACACTCATCGAGTCTGAACAGATAGCTGTTGAGGCGGCTACAGTATTCAGACCGTAATTGGGCCAGGGTAACGCGGGTCTTTCTTGGCAGTTGAAGCTCCATTTGTGACACAGGTGTTGATTGGGCTCCGATCACGGCATTCATAGGCCTGGAGTTGTTTTAGTTGTAGCGGCTACTAAGCCCCACTCAGGTCGGCTTGTCCGTCACCGTTGTCGTCAGACTCAGCTAAGGGGAGGCCCAGGAAGGATGGAGAGCAGGCTGTCGAAGCTAACTCTTGAGAATTGAGCGAGGAAAGGGGGGACCACCCCCTATTTAATTTTCCTCGGTTTGCTGATTTGGTGTCTAAAAATTACTGACGAATGTCGACCACTCAGAAAATTCGCTGACCACTGTTTGAGTCCCTGTGGGATAGGGGAAGCCTCAATGTCTTCTGGTAGCGTGGAGAGGCTGACGGTGCCAAACGCCTGTGACACATCCAACGCTACTCGGATCTGACAGGGGCGTTTTCAGTTCAGGCTACGAGTAATCTGATAGATAAGCGATTGAGAATTTCAGTTTGTATGGGAGGTGCTACGCCTCCTGTTCCATTATCCACCACTTTTCGCCAAAATACGGAATTGATGACATATGTAGCTGTGTCAAATTGCAGAACGTTAGCATAAGCGGTTCCAGATATAAGCGATATGAGAATTTCAGTTTGTTTTGGAAGTGCCACACCCCCTTTTCCAATACCTATCATTTTTCGGCGCAAGTAGGGTATTTACAATTTATGCATCCGCACCAAGTTTCAGTTCCCCAGCATAATTCGTTTTAGAGATATATGATCAAGGTAAATTTTGTATAGCCATTTTTTACAACAAATCTAAGCATCTTAAGCAATAAAATATTTTTTTTTTCGGCTAACTTGTATGAGGCGGCCCACTGTGCGTCGCAGACAATGCAAGCGTGAAGAAAAATTATGCCGAAGGTTTCCTGATTTGCTATAGTTTGATTAAACTTAAAAATATTTTTAATAAATTTTATTTATTAATACGAAAGAGAATATCTAAACTAACGGTTACGTCTTATAAATAATAGCTGATAATAGCCAAAAGTGTGTTATTGTATAATTTTTTTCTGGTTAACAGTGGATTGGAAGAATGAGTCAGTGTGTGTGTGTGTGTGTGATGAATAATTAAAATAAATTGTACAAAGTATATCGCATTTTAATTTCTTGCAAAAAAAAACCAAAATATGTAAATGATCCTCCACGTATTTTTAATTACTTATTGATCTGCGCTCCCGGCATGACGCTTATTCAACAAATTCACCTCTGTCTCATATTCATTTTTTGCAATATTATGCGGTCCTGGTCCCGCAGCAGGTATTTTCTCCTGCATCACATGGAAGGTGTTACGCAACTGTTCCAGCGATTCGGCGAGTCCTTGCTTAATGGCTCCAAATTCCTGTGACATCAGAGAGAGTTTGCCCAGCAGATAATTCAAATTTGTATCCATATCCAACATGCGTCCCTTAATGTCCTCCACCTTATTGCCCATCGAAGCCATGCTGAGGAAAGTACTGTTCACGAACACCTCATTACGTCCCTGCATTAGGCTAAGCAGATCCTTGTTGTCGATGATCTCGGCATTCATAATGGAAATTTGCCGCCAGACGTGGCTGATTTCGCTTTCGATAGTCGAACTGAGATTCTGCATTGTTTCGATTTGTCCAGCAATTACGTTCTCGTCCACAGCGTCGAAGCGTGCCTTCAGCAAGTCGACGATCTCTTCTCGTTGTTTGTCAAGCAGATCGTTGATCTTTTGCACTGTCTGTAAGGTGCCAAATTCGACTTTGCGTTGCGTGTCTAAAACGTATTCGGAATTGGCCATCAGAATGTTATTGAATTTGCTGAAGATCTCGAGGCCATCGTTCAACTTGCTGTAGCTGGTGTTCATTTCGTTGTAGAACTTCTCGAGCGTGTCGGCCTGCTCGGTAACGCCTTCCAAAATTTTAGCAGCACCAGTCTCAAGACTTTGCTCGGTCTCCTTGATGAGTGCGGCTGTGCCAGCTTGCGCTGTTGGATAAATAATTTGTGTTAATAATAGTTCAAGCTTGTTTAAAAATTTTGAGTATTCTTAGTCTGTGAACCCCTATCCTCACTGCGCTTACCTTGCTCTGTCACACTCTGCACATTGGTCTTCACATTTTCGATCGCAGCGAGCGTATCGTTCGTCAGTCCATGTATTAATTCTTTGTCTGCCTCCGACAGTCCTTCATGGGGCTTGGGTTGCGCGCGTAGCTCTTGTATGCCAGTTGCCAGCTCGTCGAATTTCCCCAAAACTTTGTTCTCGAATTCGGAGTTGTCCACCGGCTCTGGCGCTGGCGCTGGCGTTATCACACTATAGCTCACCAGTTTGTCTTCAATTTTGGTAAGCATTTCTGCAGTGGATGGTACACTCTTAAATGCTACCTCGGTCTGCTCCATCATATCCTTGGAGGCGTCCAGCAGTTTTTCGACATTCGAGGATAATTTTTCTATATGCTCGAGCATATTTCGATTAATTTTCTCCTGTTCGGCAATAAACTCTGGCGACACTGCTGGTGCTTGAATGATGGGCGCCGATGGAGCGATTGCTTGGCCACCTAGCGGCATTGGTGGTCGTTTGTAGCATTCATCATTCTCGCGCATCCATTTGAAGATGTGCTCGAGTGTTTCGCCGAGCTTTTCAGTTTGAATATTGTACTTTTCTTCTTGCTGTAGAGAAAGAAAGGAGTAAAAGTGTAATGTCTATGTGATACCCAAAGTAGTATTTTGGGATGTTTTATTTGACTTACCGTTATCAACATTGTTTCAATTTGGCTGACTCGCTCGTCTAGACGCCCAAATATACCATTAAGCGGTTCGAGATTCTTTTGCCCTTTCTGTAGACTCTGTAAAGCTTTCTTTAGTAATTCGCCAAGCGCTCTTTCACGATGTTCGTGCCGTTCCAATTTGTTGTCCAACTGGTTGTAGGAATACACGAGCGACTGCATGGTTCCACGTATATCATCTCGGCTGGAAAGAAAATATATATACAATTAGATTAGTGTACACACATCAATATGTAAATAGAGGCAGGTTTCCTAATGATAAACAAATTTTGCTTCCCTGAAGACCTTCATTAGACCTACTATAATGCAAACACCATTTGATATATTCAGCTGTTGGTTTTCTTTCATCAACTTCTTCCCTGCCGGAAATTTTCGAAGTTATGGAGTTGTCTTACTCAACTCCTGGTGCAGGCAGAGTAGGATAGAAGTCGAAGCAGTCAAAATTTTGACAATGAATCTACACAAGTTTCTGAGAGCCATGTTTTAGACTTTTTCTGGCCGGTGACTTACTACTATACTACTTTCTCAGACTCAGGTTCGTCAAGCCTATCCAATGCTAAAATAATATAAGCAGTAAGACTCAATTTTATGAGAGTAAAGCTAGTTTCTAAATGAATCTTGAATACACAGTAGACTTCGCACCCCATTTAAATATCTGTGAGGGTTTTCTAAGGGCGATCTTCCATAGTAGGGCAACAAAACCATCCAGCGAAGGCCGAAGAGAAGTATTGCGCGTTTGACGGATAATTTTAGTAACCTGCTGAAAGACCCACAGAAGTTCGAGCAGATAGTTTGGTCGAAATTAGAAGTATGTCCTCTTATCTTCACACTTCGTTTAATCTTAAGTCCGCAGGAAGAAATATGTGCAATCCTGTCTCTTACTGCCAAAATTACTTAACATCATGGTGCCCTTAAGCACAACGGATCAATTAAAATGCCTTGATCAGCGCTCCGAAATGCAAGCGTTCAGTACCAATTGCCAGTGTGTGGTGGACACACTCGTCACCTTGGTCGGGCTCGAGGCCTATCTAAACCACTGCCGTACTATGGGTCCGGCACCTGGTTGCCATACAACTCCCTGTTGACCCATTGGCGATTCTCCCCGTATTTTGGTGTTAAACCACAACCATCACGTAACTCCTCGAAGGGCCGCACCATGAACAGACCGAAGTAATCAACGCAAGCAGAGGTCTGGTATATACACACTCCTATGTAATGAATGAATACCTCCGTGCATTTAAGGTAATACAAAGTTCTTTAAAGAATTCTAGGCAAATGTCAGCCAACTTCCGCATTAATTAATTTCTGCAGCTGCGAGATGTGTGGGGCGTGCAGCCTATGATCATTTGCATAGACATCAGTCAGCACCCACCCCAAAGACTTTCATTTTTAAGCGCCACTTGGACGATCACCCAATAACTGAAACAACGCAGCGGCAATTTTGAAAATGATAGATGATGATACATTTATGGCGTCTTTGACTTTTACAACTCAAGCGAAATTAGCATAAGAAAACGAAGTGAAGACTACCCTGCCATACATACAAATAAACCGATGGCTTGATCTTAGCCCTTTATGAGTTTCCTTTCATGTAGCAGCTTTGCCAGAGGCATTCATGCATTAGGCGACCAATTATGCAGAATAGTCACACGCGCAATGAGCGAGTGCCCAATTTTATTGCCTCGACTGACTGACGCTGCCATTGGTGCCATTTGTTTACATGAAAAGAATCATCAAGTCGAATGCAAACATTATTGTTTACTCGGCATGAGACGCAACTCAATTGTTGCCCTCACTGGCGGTGCCCTTAATCCCTACAAACATAACGGGCGGCGCGCATGTACTTAAATGCAATTCATCCAGAAAACGCTGCCCAGCGCTCAGGGTCAAAGCTTTGGCTGGCACAGCGTTAATGCGCTGCAGCACTTGCAACTTCCTCGGCTGGGCTGCCTACTGGCAAGCGTAGAGCAAGCCGCCCAACGTTTGGTGTTTTTTGCGGCAGTACACTGCAATTACGTAATTTGTTGGCGATGCATTTCGTCAGCGGCGAGCTGCCAGTGAGTAGTGCGCATTCATTAATAGACCGACAGAGTATTCTGAAAATAAATAGAAAAGTTCTTTTTTCTCGTTTTTGAGGAGTGATTGTGTGCTGCTACATAGTTGCAATATGATGAAGTAAGTAAGTAAGTGAAAACCACACACATGGCATACTCGCTCGCCGCCATTGCATATTCAGACAGTCCCACATGTACATACATATGTACGCATGCACATTTTTAGCGTACAAAGGCGCATACTTGTGTGCAAGTAGTACTTAGAAGTTAGGAGATAAGACATTCGACCAACAACGCAAATGCGTCTATTTTTAGTGTCTCTGACATGCAGATTAATGAGTTGCGTTTTGAAGTAACTTCCAGTAGATTGAGTGCTTGATGTGTGCGTGCTCTCTTTTATTATAAATATCTTTAATGAGTTTTCCTTGTAATGTTGAGAAGTTCTACTTCATATGTATGGTTTTTTTTTCTGTTTGAATTGGCGCCGTCTATTAAATGAAAAATTAGAACTATAAAATCCTTAACCTTAAATCGCCTTTGAAATTCGAAGAAACTGTTTTGTTGAAGAAAGATTATATTTGAAGCGAGATCGAGAGCGTACAGTTGCCATCAAGGTCTAGTAACTCTTCTCTTATCGTACAAGAATCGCACTCTGTTAATCACTCATCATGCCCATGCTGGTGTAAGGCGCAGAAGCTTGAACAATGAAACCAGCCAATGAGGCGGCTCTTGGAGTTTTCGAGGAAGATTTACGGGCCTTTACGCATTTCCGATGGGGAATACCGCAGACGATGGAACGGTGAGCTGTATGAGCGGCTACCCCTGTTTCGTCATGTAGTACGCTTGGGCAGAAGAGCCCCTGTTCTCAAAGTATTCAACGCGGGTCACTATGCTGTTAACAGAGGAAGATAAAGACTTGGCTTCACTAGGGAATTTTGTGGGACTCGACCAAAATCGCTTATGCTGGATTTCCACTAGGCATTAAATGGCAAAAATTGTAATGACGAAGTTCGGTTAAAAAAAGTCATCACAATTCATTTTCACATGGCATTTTTTGAATGCCTCAAATTTTTTATCATTTCAGCATTAGGCTTAATTTCAGCACAGACTATGGGAATAAGTTTCATTTCTGTCTTGAAAGAGATTGTCCTTAAGGGGAAATGGACTAAGTGAGTGAAAATAAGTAATGAAACCGGAGTTTACCGACCTTTAGTGATAGCCAAGGTGAAGTTAGGTTATGGTGGCTGCCACTACCCTCGCTCAGCACTGAGAGGAGGCACACTTAGGCCGCCGCAGGCCTATTGTATTGCCCTACATTCTTCAAAATAAATTCGTAATTATAATGAAAGTCACACATTAATAGACGCTAGCTGTACTCACTTCAGACAGACATTCGATTAAGTAGTGTTGGAACGAATGCCGGCGGACCCTGGCCAATGCCATGGTGGCATACATAGAATATGGTCGACAACGTTGAGATCCTATACATCGCGGCAGCTATGAAAGTAGTTGATCCTATCTATATGCTTTCCTGAACGCGGGCGCTGTACACCAGCTTCTATTTATTTGCTTTTTCGATAAAGTTATTTTCCAGCAAGAATGTGAAGGACGATAGTGGAATGCACGCACGAGAGCGACACTGATCGCAGACAAGGAGGTTCAATTGCTTTAATAACTTCCTGACTACCAGAGGCGACGGCTACATGTTAAGCGAAGAATATATAGCCACAGAATACCAATAAAGGGTACCATCGTCTATGGTTTTAATGGCAGATGAAGCCCAAATAACTTTTATTAATTTTCATTAAAGTGTTTGCTGAAAATGGAGAATCTAGCCGAAATTCCAAAAATCTTTTTGAAGATTGTTAAACAAAATCCGATATGAAACTACAAAAAAATTGCCAAAAGCTTTAAAGGGTTCCGTCATATTTTGAACCCGGCATTGAAAAACTTTAAAGGCGAGGTAAACATTGAATGGAAAGTAACAACTGTGTAGATCAGGAGATCTGCACAGATCTTGAAAAAAAAAACATTTCGGGCAGGAAAATAGCTCAAAAATGCTGATGCTGCTTTAGAGTCAGAAAAGTCCCAGAATTATGAGTTTTAACCGGGCCTGGGCGACGCCGACTGCGCAGTACACTCAGTTTAACATCGCGTGTTCGTGTACACGAAGCTGAAAGCGAACATTAATCACTGTTTCTTAAGGAATCGCTTAAAATTCTTTAAGCTAAATCACTACCTCGCTACCAGCTACCTCGAGGGTACTGCGCAGTCGGCGTTGCCCAGGCCTGGTTTTAACCTTCACTTTGAGCTTATAAAAGACTATATTTCTCTTTCAAATTAGGAGTCGTATTAGAGTCCAAGTTATGACGATTTTCTAAGTCTTAACAACAAATATTATTTATAATTATGATTATTAACATTTTTTTTACTTCTACGTGAACTTTGTCACATTTGTTTAACTCAGAATTCGTGACACCAAAAGAGTCCGTCTTAGAATCATATTTATGAAGAAAGAAACTCATTTTAGACTCTCAGCGCTCAGGAAATTGCTTAAAGTGTACTTTTGTCTGTAGCACTACAAAATAATTGGAGACTTTTTCAGTATTTGTAATCTCAGTTTGGAGTTATCTCAAATTATTTTAGTAAATATCAAGAATCTGATTGATATCTTCAAAGTCCACTTACGATATATCAGCTCGTGTCGTGTCCAATAATCCAAAGCCAATCAAACATAGAAATAGTATACCAATCAGCCGACGCATGGCTATGAACGAAACCGCGCGTTGGCGCGTCTACTGGAAAATTTGCAATTTAAAGTACAAACTGAATGCGCTGCTTGCTGCTTGCTGCTTGCTGCTCCTCCTCGGTGTGTGTTATTTATGATGCAACTCTGCTGAATTCCAAATCTAAAAGAAGAAAAATAAAACAAACAAAAAATATGTAGGCATTAGTAGAAATTGAGGGAATTTGTGAGTAAATTCGCACACTGGTGTTGACTGAATGGCATGCGTTTTACGCGTACATACATAGTATGTATGTATGTATGTACATATGTACGAGTATGTATGTACGGGTGTTTGAAGAGTACTGCAGTAAAACCATTAAATGCAATGGCATTCTGAGCGACAACAACAGCTGCATGCAGCCAGTTCAATGCCTATCGGATGCAACAATTTGCTGCTTCATTTAAATATTTGAAAAATTGTTTGATTTCCTTGGCAATCGAATTGAATTGGATGCAATTGAATTCAGATGCAGATGAAGATTAGTTGCTGTGTAGAGAAGCGCGGTGAAGCAGAGAGGGGAGTATAAGTAGAGCTGTTTTAGAGTTTAGAATAAGTGAAGGATAATTTGGGAAACTGCTTGGTCCAAATGGAAATGGTTATCACATTTTGCTTAATTTGTGAAGATGCTTTTGGCATTGAGCCATTTTATCAGAGTTCGTAATGGGGGAAATACATACGTACAACTTTAATTTCATCTTATTTGTTTTCATATGACTTCCAATTTTGACTAAGAGATTTATTTGTTTATTTAGCTTGCAAATATTCCATTTGTATAAGCAAAGAAAGTAAGGTAAACAATATTGCAGACTTTAAACCAAGGAATGAAACCGATTCAAAATAACGTTCCGGTTTGGGTTTCGGTTTTGCCAAGTGTTTCGGTTTCGGTTTTGGTTTCGTTCTTCAAAATTTATTTCGGTTTTGGTTTCGGTTTCGTTCCGGTTTCGGTTT